>NW_026068011.1:920788-922891 GCF_014885135.2 Alexandromys fortis
TGTGTGTGTGTGTGTGTGTGTGTGTGTGTGTGCAAGACCATATAATATCTCATAGAGACCACCAGAGGTCACCAAATTCCATTTAGCTGAAATTGCAAACTGTAGTAAGCCTGCTGGAAAGCAAACTCAGATTCTATGAAAGAGTCATTATCCTAGGTGTTTAATCTTCATTGTACTGGTGCAAACTGAGAACTACATAAGTAAAGAGATACTGAAATTCTCCATATGTGGCATATGATATCTTCGTCTCTATGTAGCACTGTATTGTACATGAAAATAATTGTGTAATCATGTAAATAAAAGCAAATCAAAACTTTGTGTAACTTGAAAAAAGTGCCTTTGAAATCCCAGTTAACTCTCATGCTCCCAACCTAACACCTCCCATTTATATTTCTGATGTGCATCTTATGAAGTGTGTGTATTGGCAGTTCTTCCCTGGTGCTGCTCCACACCAGCATGGTTCTTGGGTTGTGCCCTCAGAAAAGAACATCACATTAATTTGCACTAAAAAACAAATATAAAGGAGATAAAGAATATCTCTTCGGTATAAAAATGGATGCCCATTGTTTGCTGTTGTCTCAACTACAACTCAACTGCTTGATATTGTGAGCATATGTTAAGAAAAATATCTTGAACTTTTAGAGTTTAGGTCATTTGGTTTTATAGGTACACAGATTATTTCAATGCTATAATTATTTGTACTATTTGGTTTATAGTTTGTTAATTATTTCTATCATAACCAATAATAAGGTCTATCATTTCATCGAAGGAATGAGTGGACATTGGAAATTATAGCCAAGTATTTGGTTGACTTGAGAAGTTGAATTTTGCTGCTGAGATTTAATAACTGTTAGAAGCATGGTAATTTTCACTATTGGTTCTAAAATGACAAGTAAGAAGTGTGCTGATTAGAGAAACTCCCAAGAGTAGTAAAAGGGAAAGGGTGGATGGGAAAAACAGCAGCAGATTTGAAGTAATCTACTTAAGAGAGAAAACTCAAGAGTAGCTACTATTAGGGATTTTAGGGAGAAATTGGGCAAAATATATCAAGCCTTTTATACTATGGCTTTTCCAGTTTGTTTACAACAAATCTATTTAACACATTAGCAAGTTTGAGATTCTTTATCACATAGATACATCCAATGGCCTTCTTATATTCTTGTTGTGTACTCCATTGTTTAGAAACAAGAAAATAGGTTGATTATAATTTTCTGAAGGTTCTCTTAAGAGAGTAAAATATGTTTACTCTATTTTATTTTTCTTATGCCAGATGCAGCAAAGAGAACATGTCCATTTTAATCACTACAACTAACTATGAGGAATGCTACATATTAATTGGAAAATGTAGTTCTTTGTATAGAGTCAGATATTTTGCTTGAGAGAAAATTAAGATCAATGAATGATGGAACTAATTTTGTTTCTACTCCCCATGTTGATTTTCCTAAGATGTTTCAAGATACTACAGGAATCCAACATGGAAAAGAAGTAAAATGAATCACAGCTCACCTGCCTGTTGGGAGGGGAACTACAAGGTTAGGAAGGAGAGTACAAGTCCTTGACCCACACCATACCTGAGGGAACAGAAAGTCCCAGTTTCATAAAGGAAAGTGTACAAATAAAGAAAAGAATGTTTAAAAACCAATGCATCATCACAAAAACCAGTTGATTTGGACCTTGAGATTTCTGTCTGGTGCTCCAATGTGGGTCTCTGTCTCTGTCTCCGTCTCTGTCTCTGTCTCCTTTCATTGCCTGATGAAGGTTAATATTCAGGAGGATGCCTATATGTTTTTCTTTGGGTTCTCCTTATTTAGCTTCTCTAGGATCACAAATTATGGGCTCAATGTCCTTTATTTATGGCTAGAAACCAAATATGAGTGAGTACATCCCATGTTCCTCTTTTTGGGTCTGGCTTACCTCACTCAGGATAGTGTTTTCTATTTCCATCCATTTGTATGCAAAATTCAAGAAGTCATTGTTTTTTACTGCTGAGTAGTACTCTAATATGTATATATTTCATACTTTCTTCATCCATTCTTCCATTGAAGGGCATCTAGGTTGTTTCCAGGTTCTGGCTATTACAAACAATGCTGCTATGAACATAGT
>NW_026068011.1:923677-926045 GCF_014885135.2 Alexandromys fortis
CAAGGAGGACTACTGAGAACTAAAGAACAATGGCAATGGGTTTTTGATCCTACTGCACGTACTGGCTTTGTGGGAGCCTAGGCAGTTTGGATGCTCACCTTACTAGACCTGGATGGAGGTGGGTGGTCCTTGGACTTCCCACAGGGCAGGGACCCTGATTGATCTTTGGGCTGAGGAGGGAGGGGGATGTTTTTGGGGGAGTGGGAGGGAAATGGGAGGCAGTGGCAGGGAAGAGTCAGAAATCTTCAATAAATAAATAAATTAATTAAAAAAAAAACAGTTGAGTACGAAATATGACTCAGTGCTAAATCACTCGTGGTACAAGTATACTTATGCAAAAAGACACTGAACTGTTGTTGGTTCAGTTTTCACTTTAAGAAATTTAAAGGGGTTAGAGAGATGCCCCAGCAGTTAAGGTGGATGCTGCTCTTAAGAGGACAGGGAGTTATCCCCAAAATTGTAGTTGAGAAAGCTAACAACCACCTATAACTGCAACTCCATGGGTTCTGATGAAATCTTCTGCCCTTCCATGGGCACCCACACAAGATGTAAACATACACACATAAGGGCTCACATATACACAAAAGTAAAAATATACAGGTCTGTAACAACAATTTATATAAAAGGGGACCATTAATTTGAAAAGAGAATATGTTGCAATGCATAGGTGCGTTTGGATGAAGAAGAAGGAAGAGAGGAGGATGTTATTATATCATCTGAAATAAAAGAGATAGCTAACAAGAAGATAATATTTTTGATTAATTTTATTTAGCCCTACTTTTTTCTCTGTTCCCCACCATGCTTCTCCCCTCCCCTTCCACCCTCTGCCATGGTCCACATACTCCCAATTTACTCAGAAGATCTTTTTTTTTTTCCTACTTCCCATGTAGATTAGATCCATGTATATCTCTCTAAGGTCTTAGGGTCCTCATTGTTGTCTAGGTTCTCTGGGATTGTGAATTTGTAGGCTAGTTTCCTTTTCTTTATGTTAAAAAAATACTTATGAGTGAGTACATATGATAATTGTCTTTTGGAGTCTGAGTTATTTCACTCATATGATGTTTTCTAGCTCCATCCATTTTCCTGTAAATTTCAAGATGTTACTTTTTTCTGCTGTGTAGTGCTTCATTGTGGTAATGTACCATGTTTTCCTTATCCATTCTTCTGTCAAGGGGAGTTTAGGTTGTTTCCAGGTTCTGTCTATGACAAACAATGCTACTATGAACATAGTTGAGCACATGTCCTTGGGGCACGATTGAGCATCCTTTAGATATATACTCAAAAGTGGTATTGCTCTCTGTTTAGGTCTGTATTCAATTTTTTATTGTATTATTTTTCTTTTGATGACAGATTTCTTGAGTTCTTTGTATATTTTTAGAGATCAGACCTCTCTCTGTCTGATGTGGGGCTGGTAAAGATTTTTTTCCCATTCTGTAGGCAGTTGTTTTATTTTGTTGACCTAGTCCTTTGCTTTTCAGTTTCAGGAGGTCCCATTTATTAATTGTTTCTCTCAGTTCTGTGCTACTGGAATTATATTTAGAAAGTGCCAATGTGTTCAAGTGTACTTCCTACTTCCTCTTCACTGTTGATGTCTAGATGAGTTATACAAGAAAGACATTAGATAACAGAAAATTTTCATTTCACATGATTTCATTTTTCCTTAAATACCTTTGGGTAGAATTAAAAATTTGTTGTTATCATTGCTAAATTATGTTGCATTGAAAATATCAGAAAATAAAATGACCTTTGAGGAGAAATTTGAATAAATTTTATTCACTAGAAGGAAGATCATGTTTAGATAGGAAATAAATTTTATGCAGTTTTTCTTAAATCTTGGAGCTTATTTCAATATTTGAATAAATATTAGAGATGACTTCATTTTATCAAAGAGTGCATGCCTATCGTTTTACAGCTTTCATTATCTTTAAATAATGTATTTTCACACAAAAACATATACATCAGTTATCAGGTTTGTGTGCATGCTAATATCTACATATGCATAGGCACCAAGTGAAAATCAATTCATTATTATTTGTATGGGGATGAATTATTTGATATTGGAAACTGGTCCTCATACTTCACGGCAACCACTTTACACCCATACAGAACAACAAAAAGCCCATCACTGGAAACATAAATTAGAATACCTATTGACACTTTCCTGTGCTTAATTTCTGACAATCAATTCCTTATTAGAATCTGCAGCAGCAATGTTTCATACAAATATTGGCATTGACTAAAATGTCTGAGGCTTTTATTAGTAATTTTAGAAGGTTTTCATGACAGTGAAAATTGAAGCACAGATAATATAGGGTTAGTAAACTGAACAGCATATCCCAAGGATCCAGAAACTAATGGTGAATATATA
>NW_026068011.1:926058-946821 GCF_014885135.2 Alexandromys fortis
ATGGTGGATGTGGATGGATGGATAGATAGACAGACAGATAGACAGGTAGATACATAGATATATAGGTAGATGGATAGATAGATAGATAGATAGACAGACAGACAGACAGACAGACAGAATTATAAACACACAAGCTCCTTTGGGAGGAGACTTTCTTATGTTTAAAAATGATAAAACACGCAATAATTATTTATTTTTCTCACTTTATAATCATTAAATCGAGAGCAAGAATATGTGATTTTAGTTAATTGTGAGTGAGGAAATGATTGACTAGTGGATGGGATGGGAAGTGTGGGGAATTGTGGAGCAGGAGAAGATGGAGTGGGAAAAGGGACTGCTATGCAAAATGGGAAAAGATTATATTAAAAATTTCTTACATAAAAAACATATTTTGCACAAAATTCTTATGTAGTTAAAAAATCGTTCACATAAATTGCTAGTATAAGTACAATGTAGCTAAATTATTCACGTTGTTTAATTTTTCAGAGCATCAACACCTAACAATATATTCTAAAAGGTGAAATGCTTATTTGTGCTACTCCTAAATTCTTTTCTAGCTGGAAGCGACTGAGTGATAGCATCATGGACAATGCATTCTGAACACAATATCACAACACAAATAAAACCCTAGAGTTCTTTCTCTGGGCAGAGCGCATGATAATCAGTAGGTGAAATATTCTATTTGCTGAGGTTCATGCCTGACAGCTGATCACAGCACTGTAAATGATTTACAGTGGAATTGTAAAGAAAGAAAACAATGGACTGAGGGATGCCTCAGTGGGTAAAGTACTTTACAAGTAAGCTTGCCCATAGGAGTTTGGATCCCATCAACCAAGAAACTGCCCATCCAGAAAAGAGTACTCAAACTGCAATTCCAGAACAAAGAGAATAAGACAAGAGGTTCTGAAAGAAGCTAGCTAGCTAGTCTTTGAAAATCAGAGAGTTTTGGATTCAAATGAGAGACGTTCCTCAAATGGGGTAGAGAGAGATCTAAGAAAAGAACTGATGTCAATATCTGACTTCCACTTTTATGCACACAATGGTGAGAACATAGAACCTAGAGGACAATCCACTACATTCACTCTCCTAAACTAGTAAAATTTGTAACCACATTCAAATTACTTATACATATACCCAAAGATAAGTATGTCTTTTATCTCTTATCAAAGCAACATTTTTTTTTCTGCAGTAAATGAAAAAAAAATCCAGGAAAGGACAACCTGTCAAAAAAGAGAGAAAAGGTTTTCAAGAGTTGTCTGTCCCCAGCTGATAAATCTGCGGCACAAGCCCTTTATCTAAGGCTCATGAAACATGGTGACAGGGCCTGTGTGTGTGTGTGTGTGTGTGTGTGTGTGTGTGTGTGTGTGTGTATAAATATTGGAGAAGTCAAAGGCCCATTATATTCGCTACAAGATTGTGTTATCAATATATGTCAGGGAAACCGTACCAATGACTTTCCAGAAATATGGTAGCCTAAAACAACCTGAACAATGACATTAGTTAACAGAATAACATGGATACAGAATATCTCACAAGGACCCATACAAAACAAAAGTTTAGATACAAATATCTACTGACAGAATCGAAGGAATCAGTGTCCCCAGTGATAAACACTCTAATTGGTTATCTAATATTAGTTTTTTTTTTTATTTTTAACTAGGGCAAATTGTATAAGAATGCCTTTAATTTGAGACCCACATTTGCAGAAGGTAGTAGAGTCCATGACTGTGCTATCAAAGAGTTTGACAGCAGGCAGCAAACAGGCAGGCATGGCATGGAACTTCCAGATGATCCTCAAGCATGAATCAGAAAACGAGAAAGGTAACTGCAAATGGAACAGGTTTTTAAAACTTCAAATCCCACCCCACTGACATACTTCTTCCTATAAGACAACACCTTCTAAGACTCAGACTCCCCAAACATTTTCACCAACTGAAGACCAAGCATTCAAATATGGGGCCATGTGGGCTACTTTCATTCAAGCTATCATAATTACCAAGTAGTCAGTCCTGAGGTTATATACATACAGTGACGCTAAATGGAGTAGTCAGCTTGTATTTATATATGTATTTATGCCTGTGCAGACATACACAATAAAAATAGCATATATAAATTATCAATATATCTATTGATGTAGGTGGGTCTTCTTTCTATGTGTTGCTTTAATTGGTTAATTAATAAAGAAACTGCTTGGGCTGATAGGTCAGAACATATGTGGGTGGAGTAGACGGAAGAGAATGCTGGGAAGAAGGGAAGTGAGTCAGACCCCATAGCTCTCCTCTCCAAGATGGATGCAGGTTAGAATCTTCCCAGTAAGACACCAACTCATGATGCTACACACATTAATAGAAATGGGTTAATTAAGATGTGAGAGTTAGCCAGTAAGAGGCTAGAGCTAATGAGCCAAGCAGTGTTTAAATGAATACGATTTGTGTGTTGTTGTAAAGCTAGCTGTGTGGGAGCTGGGCAGGACAAAAAGCAGGCCTGCTCACCTCCTCACTACAATCTATCCCTGCTATCTTCATACATGTCTGTCCTGCCTGTCATTAATTTTATTTGGAAATTTCATTGGATTAATCAATCAATACTATGATTTTGTAGAGCAACATCATTGAAATGATCTGTTTTTTGATATAAAGCAAGTATTAGCCAATGGGAGACTGCATCAGTTTTATAAGGAAAGGTTAGTAAACATAAAAATAGGAATTTAACATTTAGTCATACTGGTCAGAAAAAAATTACTCTTTAAAGATGAAGTTCACCTAAGTAGTTTATAGATCAATATTAGAGTAGAAAACTGGAAAAATTGATGCTTTTGTCATGACTAGTATACACTGAACTATTATATACTAATATAAAATGAATAATATTTTCCTGACTTTTTGGTAAGATAAATTCCTAACCAATCCTCTACTTGTGCTATCTTTATAATAAAAAATTAAAAAAACATAATATGTATGGTCAAATAAACTAACTTTTAAAACAACTCAGAATATTGACTTAGGTATTTTTCTACCTTTCTGGTTCCAAAAAGTTTAAAAAATGAACACATGTTATAATTTTGCCTTTAAAAAAATGATCTATATATAATTCAGAAGGATTTGTTAGATATATTAGTTAAGTAAGTTGTAAATTAATGCTTCAAAATAAATATGAATAGTTTTTTTTTGCTATTAGGTTGACAAAGCTATCCACTTAAAAAATAGGTCATTGACAATGTTGGGCTTAAAAATGTCTTCATAATTTGAAAAAACTATGTGGGCTCTCAGAGTTCTAGAGTTTTCTTCCTAGCACCGATGGGGAGCAGATCTTAACTCCAGCTCCAGAGGATCAAATACACTTGACTGGCCTCTGTGGCACTAGTACACACAGTTGCACACAGAGCACATAAATCTTTTAAAATCTTTCAGTACTTTTAGAAATGAAATGCTATTGTGTATTGAATGTGTCTTCTGTATTTTTACATTTTATTTTCATGGTGATGGTGCCATTCCTGGAAGGCATAGCTTAGATGGTTTTAATAGATCATGAGAGTTATCAGAAAGATATACGTGGATTCTATTACAGTTCCTGCTTTCGGAACTGCCATAAAGAAGGAGCCACTCTCAAACCCTCCCTGCCACGCTTTGACTGACAGTACTGTCTGTATAATCTTGAAACAATCCAATAGCTATCCTAACTCTCCTACACTATATCTGTTGCATGTTGTGGAAACAAAAGCCCAAAAGACAAATGATGATGATGATGATGATGATGATGATGATGGTGATAATGAAACCCTACATTGATAGAGGGAATGTGACCCTTAGAGCTAAAAACACCAATACTAGATAGATTCAAGTTTTGTTCTACTCTGAGATATAAAGTGGAATATATAGACTGTAGTCAACATTCACCATATGAAATAGACTTAGAAATTTTCCCAGTTATTGACTTATATGTTATTGTAAACTTATCAAGAATTCAGTTGTTTGTTTGTTTGTTTGCTGTTTTTCAAACAAGGTTTCTCTGTTTGTATTCTTGACTGTTTTGGAACTTGCTCTGTAGACCAAGCTGACTTTGAACTCACAGATCTGTCATTGCCCTGAGAGCTGACATTAAATGTGTGGGTCACTAACACCTGGAAAATAATTCAGTTCTTAATTCAGAGATACAGACACATTTCAGGTGCTCATCAATCACATGAGATCTGTGTTTTTTGTTTCCTCAGTGTGTTTTCATTTTTTGAGTTTAAATTTTGTCTAAATCAGTATTAAGATATTTACTACTTTATATCCCTTAAGATAATTTGTGCCTTGTCAGGTTTACAAAGACAAATCTTTTCTCTGAATGATGTTAACTCAATAAAAATTAATCTATGCACTAAACTTAAATAAGTTCAGAAAAAACTGATGTTTATAAATGTATTGATTTGTCTTTGACATCACTTTCTCTGCCTGCTATGATAGTTTTTTACAGTGCCTGAGGTAGCCCTATGTGTGAATTTGTTTGTCTTTTACTCTCAGATGGAATTCTTCTTTCTTTTACATCTGTTCATTTAGAAAACAAAAAGAAATGCAATGATTATTTTCTATTTTTTGTGGTTTAATTGGTCAAAATCCTCCTTTCACAATATAATAAATGCTGTAATGCATAATATAGAATCATTATACCGATTTCATTTTTTTACAGTGAACAGATGTTATGGCAAATTCTCCTCTCATCCAAACATCCCAAAGGCATTATGAAAATTTTTCACTTGCAAAAGATAGTTCCAAGACTAGGTCCCATTTTCTCTTCTATGAAGTTCAGTGTGACTGGATTTATATTGAGGTCTTGGATTTGTTTGGACTTTCAAGTTCAGGCACACTCTCCACTATTGCTTAGGCTCTTCTCTGGGGTCCTCCTTGTGATTCCTGGGAAAAGTTCATGGCAAGTTTCTTGCTAGTCCTATTATTGCTCCCTCCATCAAGATATCTCTTTCCTTGATCTTCATCCATATCATTCTCCCATTCTCAACCATCCTGTTCCCTCATGTTCTCTTCCCCTCTCCCCATCTTCCTTCCACCTCCCTGTCAGTCCTCCCCTCTCCCAAATGCTCCCAACTTTCTTTGGAGATCTTGTCTATTTCCTCTTTCCAGGNATTGTGTATTGAATGTGTCTTCTGTATTTTTACATTTTATTTTCATGGTGATGGTGCCATTCCTGGAAGGCATAGCTTAGATGGTTTTAATAGATCATGAGAGTTATCAGAAAGATATACGTGGATTCTATTACAGTTCCTGCTTTCGGAACTGCCATAAAGAAGGAGCCACTCTCAAACCCTCCCTGCCACGCTTTGACTGACAGTACTGTCTGTATAATCTTGAAACAATCCAATAGCTATCCTAACTCTCCTACACTATATCTGTTGCATGTTGTGGAAACAAAAGCCCAAAAGACAAATGATGATGATGATGATGATGATGATGATGATGGTGATAATGAAACCCTACATTGATAGAGGGAATGTGACCCTTAGAGCTAAAAACACCAATACTAGATAGATTCAAGTTTTGTTCTACTCTGAGATATAAAGTGGAATATATAGACTGTAGTCAACATTCACCATATGAAATAGACTTAGAAATTTTCCCAGTTATTGACTTATATGTTATTGTAAACTTATCAAGAATTCAGTTGTTTGTTTGTTTGTTTGCTGTTTTTCAAACAAGGTTTCTCTGTTTGTATTCTTGACTGTTTTGGAACTTGCTCTGTAGACCAAGCTGACTTTGAACTCACAGATCTGTCATTGCCCTGAGAGCTGACATTAAATGTGTGGGTCACTAACACCTGGAAAATAATTCAGTTCTTAATTCAGAGATACAGACACATTTCAGGTGCTCATCAATCACATGAGATCTGTGTTTTTTGTTTCCTCAGTGTGTTTTCATTTTTTGAGTTTAAATTTTGTCTAAATCAGTATTAAGATATTTACTACTTTATATCCCTTAAGATAATTTGTGCCTTGTCAGGTTTACAAAGACAAATCTTTTCTCTGAATGATGTTAACTCAATAAAAATTAATCTATGCACTAAACTTAAATAAGTTCAGAAAAAACTGATGTTTATAAATGTATTGATTTGTCTTTGACATCACTTTCTCTGCCTGCTATGATAGTTTTTTACAGTGCCTGAGGTAGCCCTATGTGTGAATTTGTTTGTCTTTTACTCTCAGATGGAATTCTTCTTTCTTTTACATCTGTTCATTTAGAAAACAAAAAGAAATGCAATGATTATTTTCTATTTTTTGTGGTTTAATTGGTCAAAATCCTCCTTTCACAATATAATAAATGCTGTAATGCATAATATAGAATCATTATACCGATTTCATTTTTTTACAGTGAACAGATGTTATGGCAAATTCTCCTCTCATCCAAACATCCCAAAGGCATTATGAAAATTTTTCACTTGCAAAAGATAGTTCCAAGACTAGGTCCCATTTTCTCTTCTATGAAGTTCAGTGTGACTGGATTTATATTGAGGTCTTGGATTTGTTTGGACTTTCAAGTTCAGGCACACTCTCCACTATTGCTTAGGCTCTTCTCTGGGGTCCTCCTTGTGATTCCTGGGAAAAGTTCATAGCAAGTTTCTTGCTAGTCCTATTATTGCTCCCTCCATCAAGATATCTCTTTCCTTGATCTTCATCCATATCATTCTCCCATTCTCAACCATCCTGTTCCCTCATGTTCTCTTCCCCTCTCCCCATCTTCCTTCCACCTCCCTGTCAGTCCTCCCATCTCCCAAATGCTCCCAACTTTCTTTGGAGATCTTGTCTATTTCCTCTTTCCAGAGGGATCCATGAATATTTCAGTTAGGGGTCACCTTGTTACTCAGGCATTGTGGACTATAGGCTGTTTATCATTTGCTTTACGCTAATATCCTCTTATGAGTGAGTACATACCGTGTTTGTCTTTGTGCAATCTGGGTTACAACACTCAGGGTGGGTTTTTTTAGTTCCATCTATTTGTATGCAAATTTCAGATGGCATTGTCTTTAACCACTCAGTATTACTGCATTGAGTAAGTGTACCATATTTTCTTTATCTATTCTTGAGTAGAGGGACATCTAGGTTGTTTCCAGATTCTGGTTATTGCAATAATGCTGTGAAAATAGTTGAAAAGTGTCCTCGTAGTATTATTAAACATCCTTTGGGTATATGTCCAATAGTGGTATTGCTGGGTCTTGAGGTAGGTTGATTTCCACTTTTCAGAGAAACTACCATACTTATTTCCAAAATGTTTTACAATTTTGAATTCCTACCAGCAACCGATGAGTATTCCCGTACCTACACATCATCTCCAGCATAAGTTATCATTGGTGTTTTTGATCTTAGCATTCTGACTGGTGAAAGATGATGTCTCAAAGTCATTTTGATTTTCTTGATGGCTAAGGATGTTGAACATGTCCTTAAGTGTCTTTCAGGCATTTGAGATTCTTCTGTTGAGAATTCTCTATTTAGAGCTGTACACCATTTTTAAATTGAACTATTTGGTATTTTGATGTCTAGTTTCTTGATTTTTTATATATATTTTGGAGATCAGTCCTCTGTCTGATGTGGGGTTGGTGAAAGAAAATATTTTCCCATTCATTCAGTTGCTGTTTTGTCTTATTGACTGTGTCTATTGCCTTACAGAAGCTTCTCGGTTTCAGGAGGTCCCATTTATTTATTGTTGCTTTTAGTGTATGTGCCACTGGTGTTATATTTAAGGAAGTGGTTTCCTAGGCCCATGTGTTTAAGGCCTTCCCCTGTAATCAGATTGATGGCTATCTTAATTTTCATAATAGAACCTTCAACCAGGAACTAATGAAAGCAGATGCAGAGATCCACAGGGAAGCACTGGACTGAATTCACAAAATTCAGTTGTAAAAAGGGAAGAGCGATAATATGAACAAAGTGACAGAGATCTTAATGGGGACACCCACTGAAGCAGCTTACCTGAGCTAATGGTAGCACACTGACTTCAGACTGAAAGCAGGAACCATTATAGGACCAAACTAGACTCTGAAAATAGGCGACAGTTGTATGGCTGGGGAAGTCTGTGGGGCCACTGGCAGGGGAAACAGCATTTATTGCTACTACTGTAGACCTTTTCATGTCTAATTCCACACTCATAGAACTCAAACACTATTTCTTTTTTTATTTTCATTTATGTTTATGTCTGTGTATGCCATGGCTGGTACCCACATGGGCCAGATACCTAGGAGCTAGAATTAGATACTGTGCATTACTTGGAGCTCAGAACAAAACTTTATTCCTTTGCAATAGCATTGAGTACTCTTAAATACTCAGCCTTCTCTACAGCCCACCCAGAAATCTTTATAATACCAACTTCCACAAACTCCCACAAGATGTAAAGTGCAATGGTCATGATTTTTTTAAATAGATACTGGGAAGAAAGTTGTATGGAGGATGACTAATGAAAAGTGCCTTCAAATTCTGACATATATTACTGAATGTTTGCCATGCATATAAATGCACACATAAATTCAGATAGATTTATGCATTGACAGATAGACTTATGAATAGGTAAATTTGGTGAAATTAATAGTAAAAGAAATTGCTATGTATTTTATACAAACTTGCAAACATAAATTGATTTTTACTTGTGTGTGAACTATTTCTGTTCAAAAACTATATCTTAAATTAATTGGGCAAAAGGTCTATCTATCTATCTATCTATCTATCTATCTATCTATCTATCTAATCTATCTATCTACCCATCCATCCATCTATCTCTCACTTATTTATCTAGCTATATCTATGTATATATGTGTGTGTTTATATATGAAAATGCTTATAATTTCTTATTGAATATGATAATAAAAATTTTGAACTACTTATATTTTCATACATTTGTTCTAAAAAAAAACAAGAGCAAAACCTGACCTTGGGACACTATTTTAGAACACTATTTTAGACAGCAATACTAAAATTGACATTTTCAACCTAATTCAGTTACTAAATATATTTTCTCCATTACTATAAGATTAATAAAATTTACAGAAGAACTGTTACCCAATATGATACAATCTAATATGTATAGTAATTTATCTCTAATCAATTATCTAGTAAAATACAACCAGTAAGAAATCAATTTTTTTTATCAGAGTCTTACTTCAGGAATGTTTTTATAGTATCATCTGAAAACAATGTTCTTTCTTGGTGATAAGATTTTGAAAGCTCAATTTATTTATAGCTGCTAAAGCTATCACCACTGTTCATGAGACAATAGAAGCTTACAAACATCCCTGATGAAGCTAAATATATTCACAATGCAACTCATTTCCAAACATTTAGCAATCACCAATGTATTATCTATAAAGATTATTCCATCCTTTCCAAGAACATAAAAGAAAACAGACACACTAAATAGCTTTCATCTGGGCTTTCTAAAATTTAACACATCATCTCTGAGATTTCTCTAAGAAGTTTTGCGTATCTTCAGTTTGTTCATTTACATCCCTTACCAGTATCTGTTTGTTCAGCCCAAGTTTATTCATCTATTTTCTCATGCATGTATATAACGGCACAGTTTTGTTGGCTATTTATAGCTGATTTTCAGAAATTGAAATAAAACATATCATAGGCTCCTATTCAAATGCAGTTATCATTTATAGTTATAGTAAAACTTACATTGACATGAATCAGCTGCATTTTGTGTAATAGTCAAATACCTACTCATGCTTCTTTTGTCATAAATATTTCAGTTATTTACATGTAAGTTGATAATTATTGAACTTTAAGATTGTATTTGTTACTTCAATTATGCATAAAGTAATTGATCCTAGTACATATGAGAAGAATATTTGTTCTACTGTTGTTTGTATAGCATATTATAAATCTCAAATTGCTTAATTTGATTGTTTTATTAGATTAACTGGTAAATTCTTGAAATATTCCTTATTAACCAAAATATTGTTATTGTATCTTTTCCTGAAACTCTTTCAAACCCTGTAATGTTTTTTTTCTGTGCTGTATGTTTTTTTGTAATTAAAATATTTTATTTGCATTTTATGTGTTTGGGTTGTTTGCTTGTTATTGTGTATGTTCTGTAAAATATGTGTTCAGTGCTCTCAGAGACCCAAAGAGGGCATTTGACTCTCTCTAATGGGAATAGAGTTGGTTGTGAGCTTGTCATGAGGGTACTGGGAATAATACTCAGGTCTTCTGGAAAAGCAACATTGCTTTTAGCAACTCAGCTATTTACTTAACTTTGCATTGTTTTATATTTTATTTTACTTTTGAGACTATCACATAGTCATGACATTTCTATCTTCCATTTTCTCCCTTCAAAATCTCCCATAAACTTCTCTTCACTCTTTCAATTTGGTCATCTACATACACTGTTATTGCCTGAATATATGTATATAAAATATTAGAGTTTTAAAGAAAATAATTAATCACATAGGATGGTTTTCATAGGTTGAAAATTGCTTTTAATTCCCATGATGCTAACATGGGAGATTATACTACATTTGATCTTCAAAATGTCTGATTCAGTAGTAGAGTTCCTTGACATTGCTATGATTTTTTTCACTCTATATTTTGATGTTGTACTAGTGTGAATACTAGCAGATGTGGGATACTTCTTGCCTTGAGTGTAGCATGTCAGGCATTAGAAAGGGGTAACCCTGTCTTTACTACAGTTGTTGTGCATCTTATGTTTGACTTGCTGATGATTCATCAACAATATAAGCATTAAGAGGGTCTTTTTCTTTCTAGTGCTCCTTCCCAACTAGACTGTCTACCTTCTTTCTGAGTAGACACTTAATTGGTGACAATTTAAAATGAGTCTTTTACATAAGAATAATCTAAAGACTTGAACTGTTGGATAGTGTTCACATCAAATTCTGAAAAAAGCAAAACCAAACAGAGTATGCTTCAAAGAGTTTTCCATCTTTTACTGATTGGCATGATTTGTCTATATAGCTATAAATTTTAGTGTTTAATTCAAAGTTAAAGTATGTTGTAACATGTTTTTATTATAATAATACTGTTTTGCAGTTTGTCACTATGCCCTAGAACAATGTTAACCTGCTTCATTTTGCAGTTTCATGTCATTTAATTTGAATTGTCACACTCAGTCCTGAGGATAGAAAGGATTCAATGCATTCATAGTTTGAAAAAAAAAAAACAAAATATAAAACAGCATGGTTTCGGTGCTAGAAGTGAAGATATTTAGATTAAAAGGAGAGAAGACGGTAATGTTGTCAAGCTGCATCTTTCAAATTGAATACAATTATAATATTCATATCATGGCTATATATGGTCAACTATCTACAGAGTTATATTCTATTCATTTTATTTTCCTCACTGGCTTTACTTCCCCAGTTAAACCCCAGAAGACCCTCTCTAAGACATAACTCAAAACACTGATGATATATCTTAAAACTCTTCCCCAGTATTTTAAATCTCTGATTTCTAAAAAGTTTCAAAAGGAGAATTCAATTCTTACTCCTTGACATGATGGAGTTTTTAATGAATAACTTGTACATCATTCTTACTATTCATGTACATTTCTAATAGCTGATGCAGGACTCATTGACTCAAGATTTCTGAGTTTCAGAGTAGTTTGCAAGTATTTTTAAATAATGTTTAAATTGTACCTCTTTGATGTAACAACAATTACTTTCAAAGTGCTCATATTTTACCTGAATTTCTGCTCTAATTTCTCTCCTTGCATCTCCAAACAGCTGTTCATCCCTCTTCCCACTGCTCTTGTTTCATAAGCATCACTAATGAGCATCTGAGAAGTGTGCTAAATGCCCTAAAGCTGTAATAAATAGGAAGACAGCTTTTAAGCTAATTTTTATTTGTATTCCATTTAAATTTTAAACCCAAAATTAAACATACTGAGAGAGAAGAGAGAGAAGAGAGAGAGAGATTACAGAGACTAATTTCCCTCATTTTTCTTTTTCTTTTACATCTTAAAACCAGTGCATTGTTTTTCTGCAGATTCATCACACTATGTTTGAAAGTATAATACACATATAAAAATTAAATAGAATTAATATAATAAATGCTTGTGTACACATGGGCACAATTCACACAAGTGTTAAAAGCTAGTATCTGATTACATATAATTACAAAAAACATAGTCTTTGAAGCGGGAAAGGTATTCAGCAAATGAAAGCACTAGCTGCTCTTGCAGAAGACTTGGGTTCAGTTTCTAGGATCTACAGGACAGCTCACAACAGTCTGTAGCCTCAGATCTAGGTGTCAGCCATGCTCTTCTTTAAATCTCTAAAAGCACAGACATACATGTGACAAAATACTCATATGCATAAAGTAAAATTTATAAGTATTTTTAATAAAAAGTTTATATACTCTTTGGATAGAAACTATATTCTATTGATTATCCACAGAAAATCTCCTTTCTTCTTAAAGAAATTAAATTTACTTTTGTTTATACATAGTTAAATTCTGTTTATTTTATCTTTCGATGCTCTGTAATCTTTGAGAGTTCTTGCTCTCATTCTAATTTTAGATTCCCAGTACTTAGTTTTTATAATTATTCTGGCATCAGCTTAATAGCTCATCTTGAGGATGATATATATTATCGCATCTTGAACCTTCACAAAGTTTGCTTGCTATCTGAATTTTAGTTAAAAAAAATATGCTTGTGTGCTGAGGTGATGACTCAGGTGTTAAAAGCATGCACTGCTCATGTAGAGAAACCAAGTTTGGTTTTCAGGATGCATAAAGGAGGCAAGTGACACCTGTGAGTCCAGCTCCAGAGCTTCTGGAGACTTCGACCATCATAGGCATGGAGATTATGAAGACAGAATTAAAATAGAGCATGGGAAGAAGAGATGAAATATTAGTCAATAATGATAATGGTATTCTAGTTTTAAATATAAAATCATTAAAAACTAGCGTCTCTACTTTGGGATAACACATAATTTAGTGAACTTGAGATCATTGTGTTTTCTCAGATTTTCTCAAGAGACAATGGATCTAATATTTGAAGACTCCATATGCTGGAGAGATCGAGATCCCTGCAGAATTAAAACTAAGGTTTATCCACTGTTGAATTAATCATTAAAACCATAAAGTACCAGAAATACACTGACTTTAATTTTGATGATTTTCAGGAAGCTAATCATGAATAAACAAAAAGATGAAAGGCTAGTGGGGCATATTGGCCAAGGTAGGCCCTAAAACATCTCGGAAATGTGCCTTCTGGGGTCATATTAGCATCTCAAAATGGATATCTGTAAAGAAGGTGTTTACAGTTCTAGCAGGCAATGAAGAAAGGCACCTCAAGCTTTGTCCATATTGCAAGTGGAATCTGCAAAAACCCTTGAGAAAATTATGCCAGCTAATGGAAGAACATTGCTTCTTCAGTCCCTGTCAGAATCTTGCACTACATAAAGGGGTAGACAGATAAAATCATTTTCTAATAATGAGTCAATTTTAGGAAACTTAATTTGGAACACAACTTCATTGAAGATGAATAGAGATAAGGAAGGAAAAGTCTTTATCTCTTCTCAGGAAGGTGATGTTCCACTAAGATGATGCCACTAGCATCTGTAGAAAGCACGAGAGCATAGACAACCTTTCTACATCTTCTATTTATTGTTCAAAAAGTTCTTGAGTAGAAGCCCTGGTTTACATTTGAAAAAATTACAAGTCATAGACTCACCTTGAAGAGGAGCACACTCAGAGGACAGAAAAGTAGAACAGAAAAACTTGGACCATTGAGATCTACAGACACAGCAAACCCCTAAAATATTCACATAACTGACTGCATAAAACTCTAATTTACCTCAGTTCTTATTACATGCTGCATATCCATCTTTAAAAAAAAAAAAACTTGGAGTGTTGAAATAAGGAGCGGCAGGGCTGTGTCCCCAGCACCCCGGCCACCTGCTAGCTCATGCCCGAAATAACAACACACAAACTGTATTCATTTAAACACCGATTGGCCCATGAACTCTAGCCCTTACAGGCTAATTCTCGCACCTGGACTAGCCCATTTCTAATGAAGTGTGTAAGCACCCCAAGGTGCACTTACCGGGAAGATTCTAGCCTACATCAACTGGGTCGGAGGAGCTTCATTGCGTGCATCTGCCTGGGAGAGCGGAGCATGGCGTCTCTGCTCCAGAGAGCAGAGCTGTCGGTTCTACCAGGGAGAGCTGAACATGGTGTCTCTGCTCCAGAGAGCAGAGCTATCGGGTCTCTCCGGGAGCAGAGCAGAGTCTGACCTCACTTCCTCTTCCTCCCAGAATTCTATTCTGTTTACTACTCCCACCTATGCTTTAACCTATCTGGGCCAGCCAAGCAGTTTCTTTATTGCTCAATGACCTTCCTCCATCATTGGAGGAATGCTAAAGGCAAAATAAAATAATATGATGTGTCAACAAAACTAAGTCAACTATGTTGGCAGAAACCTCAAATTTCAAAAGAATCAAAATGAAACAGTAGAAATCAAGTAAGGACCAGAAAGAGAAATGGAGATTATATTTTAAAGAACTTAACAGTAGGTTGGATGCAGAGAATGAGTAAATAATCAGTGGACTTCAGTTGATATATTAATAAAAATGTCTCCAAATAAAATGTCAAGAAGGAAATTACAGAGATAATTGGGGAAGAATTTCAGACACTCAGTTTGGTATGTGTGTTTGTATGTGTTCTGGGTGTGTATATATAATTTAATGAAGCAGGCAAAATATGAAGCAGAAACACTTGAAACAATATCATTCAATACTTCATAATTAATGATTGCCATTAAAATCTTAAATATAATTTTTACTGTATATTATAAATGATTTAAGATAGTTTAAATAAATCTGGGCATGCACCTAAGTTATTTGTGAATAATATTAATTTTCATACAGTTCCTCTGTGGATTTTGGTATTTATTGATGAAATGGTAGATGTTAACTGACAATTTGAAAAAAACCTGGAATCACTTGAAAGATGGGCTTCTGGTCATAATTGTTAGAGAATCTCTTGGTGGTGTCTTTTGAAATGAATGGGAAAGCCACTTACTGGGACAGCAACATTCCCTGAGTGGGATTCTAGACAACGCACTGTGTGCTGAGTGGGTAACAAAGCAGCAATATGCTGGTGTGGAATTGTCTGTATTCTGTCAATCATATTTTAAATAAATGCTGATTGGACAGGCAGGAAGTATAGGTGGGTCAACCAGACAGGAAGTGGCCCGGCAGGGTGATGAAAACAGAATTCTAGGAAGGAGAAAGCCCATTCCTCCCAGTCCAGCCCAGACCATGGAAGAAGCAAGATGTAATTTACCCAGCTGAGAAAGGAACCGAGCCATGTGGCTAACATAGATAAGAACAATGGGTTAATATAATCTACAAGAGTTAATAAGAAACCTGAGCTAATGGGCCAATCAGTTTTATAACTTATGGAGACCTCTGTGTGATTTTCTTTGGGGCTTACCAGCTGTGGGGTAAAGGGTGGGACAGAAACTGCAACAAGCAAGCCCTTCATGTTACAATATGTATCTATTGTTTTTAGCTACTTTGCTTTGGCTACAATGTCAGCAGATCCTCTTACTGTGACTTCCTTACCAGGATGGATTTTGTGTTGTGAGATAAAAGCAAACCTTTGTTCTTTAAGTTCCTTTTTGAAGATATTTTATTATAGGACAAGAAAAAAATTAAAACTGAAGTGAATCCTCTAAACAGTAACTCCCATACCAAGAAATGAATGTTTAAAACATAACTTATAAAACCTCTATATTATAAGCATATGAACATAGAGTAATGTTTAGCTCATCTGGACCATATGAGCTAAACAAACTTAAAATTTTTAAACAACCACACAATTTATTAGAAGTTTAAATCTTCACCTTAGAAATTAAGAAAATAAACAACTTAAACCTTAAATAAGTCAGAAAAAAATGAAATAGTCTACAAAACAAATTTGATTACAAGTGAAATGGAGCTTGAAAGTTTAAAAATACTCAAAGTCACACCGAGACCACTTGAACAATCCTATGTCTGTTAAAGGAACTGAAGCATGCTTAGTAACTTTCTCTTCAAATCCATGAGTTCCCAAATTATACGAATCCTATATACACTGGTAAATTTTAGAAAACAAAAATCTTTTCAAGCAAATAGAAGAAGAGACATTGATTTGAAATTCATTCTGTTAAGCCTAAAATCAAAGCTAGATGAGAATTCTGTAAAAATAAATTTTATAGACTAATATGCTTGATGATATAAGAATAAACAAAATAAAATCTGTCTTGTTTTTAATATGTAAATAATGGGCTACTTTTTGCCCTTTTTCCTAATCAGGTTATTATACTCAGGAATTCACAGAAGCTGTGGTTGACTCTGCAAGATCAAGCAGGTCAAAATATAACGCAGAACAAAAAGGCTCTCACAAGCACCCACCCATATCTGTGAAGTTATGGATAATTAATGGCTTTTGGATGTGGGAGAGTCAGCTTTCTTTACGGGTGTTCTCCACTCATCTATGAGCCCACACTTATTATTATGTGCACAGCACACATTCAACTTAATGGGTTATTAAATAAATAATGTTAGGCCTAAAACAGCCCTCCAAATGTCAGTTCTAAAGAATCTAACTCAGCAAACCGAATCCTAAAGGCAGGTTTCTGTTTACCAGGAACCTCCCTTAATCTGTCACAACCTCCCTTATTTTTTCCCTCAGAAATCAACTACTTTTAGTCCCTCAGCTCAAAGACTTCCATCAAGCTGACTGTCCTAAAATAATCTGCTTTCTTTTCGACCATTTTGCTTCTCTCTGTCTCCCATAGTGGTAAACATAACAGTTCAATCTTGAAGGTAACAAACCTTTCTTTCTAACTACTTGGTATGGCCAAGTTCAGGGGGTTCACTAAACCCTCACTCAAATATGCCAATTTTAGAGTAGAGGGAGAGGTGAGAGATAGAATGGAGAAGAGTTGAGGGAAGGACTTTGTGTTAAATATGATCAAACTATATCCTTAGAAACTCACAAAGAAGTCATAAGAATACTACATTAAGAAGGGAAGAAAGCATCTTGACCAAACCTAAGAGCAGGAAATGTATATGCTGTTTAATAGTCAGTTTGATAGCATGAACATTATTTATTTGTATATTTTCTTTTTTTAATTTTTTTTTAAAAAAGAAAACAAACTATCTTTTATCATTTTACATAGCAACCCCAGTTCCCACTCCCTTCCCTCCTCTCATCTCCTCCACATTCCTTCCCACCCACTCCTCAGAGAGTTTAAGGTACATTGCTTTGGGGAAGGTCCAAGGCCCTCCCTACTATATCTAGGCTAAGCAAGGTATCCATCCAAACAGAATAAGTTACCAAAAAGCCAATAAATGCAGTAGGGAATAAATCTTGGTGCCACTGCCAGTGGCCCTGCAATGTGTCCCAGCCATACAACTGTCACCCACATTCAGAGGGTCTATTTTAGTTCTATGCTGGTTCCTTGCCTGTCAAGCTGGTGAACTCCCATTAGCTCAGGTACACTGTTTCAGTGGATGTTCCCATCATGTTTTTTACCTCTTTGTTCATATTCTCACTCCTCCCACTCATCAACTGGACTTTGGGAGCTCAGCCCAATGTTTGACTGCAGGTTTCTTTCTCTGTTTCCTTCAGTTGGTGGATGAAGATTCTATGGTGACATTTAAAATAGTCATCAATCTGACTACAGGGCAAGGCCAGTTCAGTCACCCTCTTCTCTATTGCTTAATCTCTTAACTGAGGTCATCCTTGTGGATTTCTGGGAATTTCTCTAGTGCTAGGTTTCTTATTAGCTCCATTATGGCCCCCTCAATTAACATATTTCTTTCTTTGCTCTCATCTCTGTCCTTCATTCACCTCATCTATCCTGTTCCCTCAAATTTCCTCCCCCATCACCTTTTCTTCTCCTCTTACTCTTCTGCCCTCACTTCTCCCCCTATTCCTATGCTCCCAATTTTGTCAGGAGATCTTTTATATTCCCTCATTCCAGGTGGATCTATATATATTTTTCATAGGGTTCACATTATTTCTTAGATTCTCTAGAGTCATGAACTATAGATAGGCTCATTATCCTTTGCCTTACAGCTAGTATCCATTCATTAGTGAGTATATATCATGTTTAGCTTTCTCGGTCTTGGTTACCTCACTCAAGATTTTTTTCTAGTTCTATTTATTTGCATGCAAATTTCAAATGTTATTGATTTTTACAACTGAGTAGTAGTACTCCATTGTATAAATGTGCCACATTTTTTTTTATCCATTCTTCAGTTGAAAGGTTTCTAAGTTGTTTCCAGGCTCTGGTTATTACAAATAATGCTGCTATGAACAGAGTTGAACAAATGTCTCTGTAGTATGATTGAGGATCCTTTGGGTATATTCTCAAGAGTGGTATTGCTAAGTCCCAAGGTAGGTTGATTCCCAATTATTGAGAAACTGCCACACTGCTTTCCAGAGTGGTTGAACAAATTTGCATTCCCACCAGGAATGCAGGAGTGTTCCCCTTATTCCACATCCCCTTCAGCATAAGCTATCATTGGTCCTTTTGACCTTAGCCATTCTAACTGGTGTAAGATGGTATTTTAGAGTTATTTTGATTTGCAGTTCCCTGATGGTTAAAGATGTTGAGTATTCCCTTAAGTGTCTTTGGACCATCTGAGATTATTCTGTTGAGAATTTTCTGTTTAGTTCTATACTCCATTTTTTAACTGTAGTATATGGAATTTTGATACATAATTTCTTGAATTTTTCTATATATTGTAGAGATAATTTCTCTGTATGATGTGGGGTTGGTGAAGATCTTTTCCCATTCAGTAGGCTGTCATTTTGTCTTATTGACTGTGTTCTTTGCTTTACAGAAGCTTCTAATTTCAGAAGGTCCCATTTATTTATTGTTGCTCTCAGTTTCTGTGCTACTGTGGTTTTATTTAGGTCCATGCATTGAAGGCCAATTTCCTACTGTCTCTTCTGTCAGGTTCAGTGTGGTTAGATTCATATTGAGGTCTTTAATCCATTTGGACTTGAGTTTTGTTTATGGAGATACATGTGCACCTGATGGAGGAAGGTCATTGGTTAATAAAGAAACTGCCTTGACCCATTTGATAGGCCAGCCCTTAAGTGGGTGGAGTAGACAGAACAGAATGCTGGGAAGAAGGGAAGTAAGCTCAGACACCATGCCGCTCCTCTCCAGGGCATATGCAATGAAGCTCCAGCCCAAGATGGATGCAGGTCAGACATGCTGAATCTTCCTGGTAAGCCACCAACTTTTGGTGTTACACAGATTATTAGAAATGGGTTAAAGCAAGATATGAGAGTTAGCCAGTAAGAGACTAGAGCTAATGGGCCAAGCAGTGTTTAAATAAATACAATTTGTGTGTTGTTATTTCGGGGTATAAGCTAGCCAGGCGGCTGGGAGCCAGGTGGCAGAAATGCAGCCCACAGCTCCTTCTATAAGAATCTATTTTAATTCTTCTACATGTTGAGATCCAGTTATGCCAGCACCATTTATTGAAGATGCTTTCTACATTCTATTGTATAATTTTAGCTTCTTTTTCAAAAATCAGGTTTTGTAGGTATGTGGATTAATATTCAGGTCTTCAATTCAATTCCATTGTTCAACTTGTCTGTTTTTATGCCAATATCAAGCTGTTTTAATTAATGTAGCTCTTTAATATAGCTTGATGTCCGAGAAGTTGATGCCTCCAGAAGTTCCTTTAATGTACATGATTGTTTTGGCTATTCTAGTTATTTTGTTTTTCCATATAAAGTAGATTATTGCTCTTTCAAGTTCTGTGAAGATTGTGTTGGAATTTTGATGGTGATTGCATTGAATATATGTATTGTTTTTTGATAGGATTGCCATCTTTATTATGTTGCTCCTCCCTACCCAAGAGCATCTTTTCTAGCATGAACATTTAATGTAACAATAGGTTTCTTCCTAGGGTCTATAATTTCCAAAGTCATGAGTTTTTTTTATAGTTCAAAGCAGCTTCTTTATTAACCAATGAGAGGAATACATGTTTACAGCATACAGAATGATTATCCCACAGCATTTCCCCCTGTCTGTCTAAACAAAAATGAATTTTACTATTTAACATAGTAAAATTACATATGACAAATTAGTTATCAAACAAAAATTACAGTTATAATATCTAGTCCATTTATATTTGGCAAAATTAGAGAAAATGCTTTATCATCTATATTACCTTTTTGAGACTAGTTTTATATATTATTTATCTTTTTATAATAACTAAGAAAAACTATAATTATAACTTTCTAGTCTTCAACTCCAAATATGGTATTTGAAATGTTTTAATAACTGAGACTTTTCATGACAGTGAGACATATCTGCTCGTGGCAGCACCAATATACCCTAGAGAAAATTACTGGCATCAATGAAATTCTGTACAGAGTTTATTTTCTTATGGCAAAAGCTAGCCATGAGGGCAAAAAGAAACTGTCCTTGCCTCAGTTGCTGACATTACTGTCCAAATTGGACCAATAGGACACAAGAAAGGTGATTTCTGAGTTTTGCCAAAATAAGGTAGGAGAATCCTTTAAATTCCCTGCTTTACAGAAAAGTCTATCAGATATATTAGGCCTGCAGGTGAAAGATGGATGCCCCAACATTACAGAAGAACCTTGGGTACAGGCAAACAGCTTTTTCTGTCATTTCTTACATTTTTTTTTAAGTCGCTTACTTGCATTTTCTGCTTACTCAGTCATGGACTTCTGATCAGATTTCTGTATCAACCTTGGAATTTAGCTCATGGAACAGGCCACATATC
>NW_026068011.1:948869-955399 GCF_014885135.2 Alexandromys fortis
CTATCTATCTATCTATCTATCTATCTATCTATTTATCTATCATCTATCTATCTATCATCTATCTATCTATCTATCTATCTATCTATCTATCTATCATCTGTCATCAATTCTATCTATCTAAGCTACCTATCATCTATCTACTTTTCTATCATATATCAATCTACCCACTTATCTATAGATCTACTTTTCTATCCTTTCTACTTGTTTGTGGTAATTTGCTACATACTTAATTAATTAACTCATTCCAAACAGACATACAAAAACCAACTTGATGAAATATGTTAAATCACAAAAATATACTAAAATCTTAAGACAATCCAAAGCTATATGAAAATAATCTTAGTATTTTTATCTCATATTAACTAAATGAAATTTTTATTATTAAAATATGAACGTATCTACATATATTTATTTTTTCCCAGAAAAAGTACTTTAAACAAAATCACTTACTTCGATTTAAGTGTTTTAAAAATCTTTACATTCAAATAATCGACCTATGTGAGGTAATTTTAGCCATTTCTTTCCTAATCATAGAATCATTCCATTGTACTACTGCGTTTCCATCTGAATACGACATTTATCATCATTTAGGCCTCCAATTAATTTCCGTGTTCTGAATTAGATCTCAGTCATAGGGTTTACCTGAAACACCTAGAAATAAGGTCAGCATTATGATTCTTTCTTCTTTTAAACTGGCAAGATACTAAGGCCAGTTTGCTCTACTAAATATTCGTGATGAGACTAGAAACTAATCAAGAGAGACTAATCTTGTTGTTATATAGGAAAGATTAATTCAGAATTAGGTTGTCTAGTTTTACAAAATGTCTGCCTGCTAGAGATGTTAGATTCTGAGGGATATAACTCTAGAAAGAAGCACTAAGCCTGGGGGGGGGTGCGGGCAGATTTCAAGTGGGGTTTGCCCAACTAACAGAAGAGAAGGCTCCAAGATACAGAAAGGCCTTTTCTAAATCAATTTCCAGTGAAAATTTAGGGCTCGATTCTTTCTACTTCATACTGCAAAGGGCTAAAGTCCCGTTGAAAGTTTTGAATAGCAAGTAAGGTAACAAACAGAACTTAATACCTATTTTCCATTCTTCAATGAAATTCCAGATGTTTCATAATGAAAACACAATTGGTTTACAGTTGACCTGCTGAGTCAACAAGAATATGACCTACATGATAACACTACTTAGACCAATTCCTAATTAGTCATCATGAGAAGTGCTCATGAGAAGTGCGACTTGAAGTTCCCTGTAAAGTTCACAGCTTTGTTAAAGGTCTGATTCATCTTCTGATCAGTTGGTTGAAGTTCTGATTAAAACTTCCTGATTTTGGATATTTGCAGTATTGCCGATCCCAAACTCATATGATCTTGGGCTACTTTTATTCTTCTTGGTAGCCATTTATCACAAAATTATATCTCTTCATTACATCCATTTGATTATAACAACTTTGGAATTTAATAATTAACTATTGGTTTTCACTGACATCAGAATAAGAATATTCTAATATAGCACAAGGCCTCTGAACCAAAATGCTCCTTTTTGCTATGACACACTTGTTTCCCCACCATTGTGTCTGATAAATGTTTCAAATAAAGCTCTTTTATCCAGTTGAAAGGTTGATGGAATCATTTTCACAGTGTGAACATGTTCCTTTGCAAAGGGTAAAGTCATGTACCTGTGTCATGATTGGTTAGGTATCATTGACTTCAAAATAAGCTACCTCCTCTTCTTTTTGAAATGAAACCAATGATTTGCATTGACTGGAGTCATGGATCATAGGAGTGACGCACTTTAAAAATCTTGTCAAAATGTGAATGGGATATTAATTACTTTAACATTTTTTGAAAGTTTTATAACTGTATGAAAATTTTATAACTGTATGTATTAAAATTGAGTCATGTTCACAACCATTACCTTCTCTCATCCCCTCCACTAGAACCAAAGCCCTTCATCACAACAAGTCCACATACCACTGTAATACATTTTTTTCTGTATGTGACCCACTGAATTTACATATATTATGTACATAAGTGTGACTGGAAGGTCATTTAAATTATCAGTAACTATGCCACTGAAGAAAATGACAACCCTTTCATAGGGAAGGGTTAACTGCTGACAGTCCTTCAGGGAAGGATTTAGCAGTCCCTCTTCAGGCAATGCTGAGCTGTTGAATGGTCTAATTTGGTGCAGATCTTATGCAGAAAAACATAGGTACATTGAATTCTTGAGCCCAACTCTCATGTCATACCCAAACAGCCCCTTTGCTTAATACCTCTCCAACCAGTGGCTTTTCCAGGACCTTTTCTGGGCCTTAGAAATTACAAATAGCTGTTGTAGTTCAGCTGCGTTGGACTCTGTCACTCTTTTTCATTGCTTTGCATTTTAACTTCTTTAAAATATTTTCTCTTTGCATTCTTCTTGTCTTCTCTATCTAGAAATAACCATAAGAAAGAATGCACATATGTTAGCTATATTCTGAACAATACACTAAGAATTAAAATGTAAGAGAAATATTAATCTCATTAAAGGTGAACTGAAGGATAATGTCATTTTATTTCTCTAAGACTTGCTTATTAGTTGTGCTATTTAGAATAATATTTTTATTTGAATATTCTTTGAGTAGCAAAGACTTTTAATGAAAAGTTCTGTTAGTGGGGGAATCCCAGTGGAGCATTTTAAGCTACATTTACAGTGTTACATTCCCAAAGACAAGGATAACCACTTGTGCATAGTGTTAGAAATACACCCAGAGTTCAGCTTGCAGGTTAGATACCTAATCAAGTTTAAAAGTTTAGGTAAATCTTACTCAGTTTCACAGAAGACACTCAAATTTACTCAGCTTTATTTCTCAAGGGTTTGTTGTGGGTCAGAGGCTACATTGGCATGCACCCTATATTTATCTCTTTCCATAATCTGTCTTTGCAGACATGTAGAATTCTGGCCTTAATTACTGTTGTTTAGAGGGTATAAATAATTGTGCTTCAACCAGATCAGTGGGAGCAGGACACTGCCTTCAGCTCCATTCTGCTTGAGGTTTATATTTGTTTTATTTCCTCCCTGCATTGCTTTGCTATAGTCTCCCCTACACCATGCCAAGATTGGATCAAATATCTTCACTCTGCTGAGAGAATGTTTAGTTGCATGGTACGCCTCTATTTGCCTGTGTGTTTTTAGAGACATGATCTCACTACATACCTAAGGCTGACATTCATCTTGTGGTAATCATATTGCCTCTGACTCCCAAGCATAGGGATTGCATATGTTACTTATCACATTATGATATACCTTATGATTGCTAAATATAAATTGTAAAGGTGAGAGGCATGGAGGCACACATATTTAACTCCAGAACTTAGAGGCAGAGACAAAAGAATCTATGTGAATTCAAGGCCATCTGGTCTAAACAGAGAAAGTTCCAGGGTTCTAGGATAATGAGAACTTCAAAGAAAGATCCTGTATCAAAACATAGCATAACACACACACACACACACACACACACACACATCCCATCCCACACATACACACCCCCCACACACACAGCACACCATACACACCACACACACACACACACACACCCCACACCACACATACACACACTCCACACACACACAGCACACACATACATACCATGACTACACCTAGTTGGCCCTTATTTTTCCACTTATTTCTTATCGGTGTATTCCTTTTGTGTTGCTGTTTTTTTTTTTCTTGACAAGACAACTTGTAAATACTTAGACCAGTTTGATTTAATAAAGAAATCACTAACTTGACTGAATAGTTTAATTATGGAAAGGTGATTTGCAATATTATTGAAATAGTGTTGTTTGTGATATTGTTGGGCTATGAAATCTTCCACTTGTTTTTTAATATTTTATTTATTATATTTGAATGTTTTCTTTTTTATTTCTGTCAGTTGTTACTTTTTATTTCAGACACTGTTCTTAGATGTTTATTATTTTCTTGAAATTTCATCTCAGGTGAAAGACAGTTCTGAAAGTGACAATCTAACGTGGTAACGTGGCAAGCATTTGAATAACAGATATATCCTGACAAAAAAGTCTACCTTCCACTTCTTCACCAAACAGAAACTTAAAGGGTTTTGAGACACATAAAAACTCTTTAGGAGAGAGTATGGTGACACAAGAGACACAAGACAAAAACAGAGGGCTCAGGAAAGATGCAAGCCACTACCATTCTGGATTCTACCTGGGTTCTCAGGATGGGCACTAATCTTCCCAAAGAGGAAGCTCAAATTTTTAGAGCCAAGGGGATTATCAAAATTCATGAAAACCACAAGCTATTTCTTAGAAAATGATTCCTCATATCTGTATCTGCTACACATGTGTTCCATCAGCATTAAGAATTGCAGACAAGATTTAAATATGCTAATTTAATTATTTATTACAATATTTTGCACTAAATTTTCCTATTAGGTTTCTAAGAAGTTACCTATTCCATGACAAGATTTTATAAAGCACTGCCAATCATAAAATGAATTCAATGTCTTCCTTTATATGGAATTTATAATCTCAAGTTTCTCGTTTTTAAATGTATATTTAAAATATACCTTTGTTTCCATGTGTCTGTGTGAGTGTGTATGGGTACACATGACCTTGCATACACAAAGAGGAGACAATAGCAGTCGGGTGACTTATCACTTACCCACTTATTCCTTTGAGGTAATGTTTTCCCCTGAAACCTCGTGATTCCACAGCAACCACTCTAAACACTGAGTCATTCCTCCTGCCCTTTATTTTACATATTTAAGAACAGAGATGCTCTTAGTCATTAAAATTAGATTGTAATATTTGGATTGAAAAAGACGTCTCTAACACTGTCACAATTCTTTGATTCCCTTCCAGCCCCTGCACTGTGCTTTCAGGAAACTTATGTCCTAGACTCATATTTAAACCAGAACGTTAACATGCACGGGTTTCTCTGATCTCATCTTGTTTTTCTATGCATGATAGTTTGAATTATAATACAAGAGTCTTGGAAATTAGTTCATGGTGAATTAATCAGGAAGGAGAGCAAAGGGGACATTTCTGCACTTGAAAAATAAGATCTCGCACAGAGCTCTGCCTCTGTTCATATTAATAATTTGCCTTGAGAATTGGCTGGGATTATTCCTTTGAAAATACAGGATGCAAACAAGTAGCGAGGATCACAGGAGACTCACCAGAACAGTAAGTCTGTGGGAATGCAGAAAATGGTACTGTATGTAAATGATCTCCAGAGAGAGGAGGGGAGAGAGAACAAAAGACAAATAATGAGTGTACCTTCTTAAAGATGCTTTTTGCCAAACAGCTGTGTTCAGGAAAGTTTTCTATTCAGCCATCATCATTTAAATATAGGTATTGTTAGAGGCATCTCTACATGGCTTACTCTAAATACTCAAGATCCTCCTGTCTCCCCAACACGATACATCTTAGAGATGAACGACAGTTTTCCAACTCTTTGTACTATTCAAGAATATCTAGCATCATGCATTTCTGACTTTATTCTTTTTATTTTTAAAAGCATTGTCTTTACAATATACCAACAAAGAAGAAAAACACAATTTTCCATATTGGTCACTAATTAGATTACCTTCAGCTTTACTGCATTTGTCTGTATAAAACTACCCCTTGTATCAGTGTTGGTAATTTATTTTTTCCTAATTATTTTGCTTGAGAAGAGATGGATGTAAGCTAGATGTGGCAGTATATGTTTTTAGTATTGGCACTTTGGAGAAGAATCAAATGCCATGATGATCTATGAAACTTCAAGGTCAGCATGGTCCACAGGGAATTTCATGGCATGCACTCGTGAGAACTTGTGTCAAATAAAAACAAGAAAATCTCATTACTTTTCTTAATTCCTTTAAAAAATTAGATACCGAGCTCTGTCTCAGAAACTCAATAAATTTAGTTGATGTGTACCATTTGCCTGTTTATCATGAGAAGAATTACCTAAATACCTAAATATGTAGATATGGTAATAATCCTTTGCTATTTGCATCTGTCATGTGGGGGATGTCCTATACTCTTGGACATTACTTCTTTTCAAAGGTCTAAATTCCTGTATTTTTCTTATTTGAGTGCAATTTATTTTATATTTCATAGTCATTTTTCCAGATTAGCATACAAAATAAAAAACGTAATCGTGAAAAAATTAGCTATATTAGAACAATAACCTATTTTATATTTTAAACATCTTAAATGTTTCACCTTTGTATACATTTATCTTATAGTTTACTACTCATAATCATTTTGCCATTTGATCTTGATTTGTTTCAATTTAAGTTCTTTTAGATTCACTTCTTTCATTTTTTTCTCATTAGGAAGTCTATTCTGATTTTTTTCAAAGTATATTAGGCATCTTATGCTTTTATATTTCTTAAATGCATGTTCAGTAATATTGTTACCCTGGAAATGCATTAAATATAATTTTTTTTTCTTTTTTAACCTTTGCAAATATAATTTGAGTAACTATCTTTAAAGAAAATTTATTTACCTAAGTCAATTATATTCATAATGTACACAC
>NW_026068011.1:957418-967129 GCF_014885135.2 Alexandromys fortis
GTGGTGATGGCTCACACCTTTAATCCCAGTACTAATGAGTCATATACCTTTAATCCCAACAATAGAGGGAATGTAAAAGGGGAGGAGAAAAAGGCTGGGTATGTTTAGTCTACTTAGTCTGCAGTCACCCAGCTTTGGTAGAGGTGGGACTTCTCTCGTGGCTTGGCTGCCTTGCTTTTCTGGTTTTTTTTTTTTTTTTGAACCCCATTATCTGACTCTGGGTTTTTATTATTCTTGATATAGTCTTGAACACTGCCCTGCTAACAAAGACTTTCTATTTGCTAAAACCCATGTTTGAGTAGTCATCTCTGTTGGATACTTACAACAGTATCTTACTTTCTCTAAGCTTAGATATTCATATGCAATGTCTCTCCATATATAATTTCCTACTTTTTGTGTTTGGTAGCAGAAAATTGCACTCATAATACAGGCTCTGCTCTGCTTTCTTTCAACTGAGAATTTCTGATTCAGTTTTTATTTGTTCTGTCTTGATTATGTATTTCTGGTGTGACAATGTCCTTAAATCTCTAGTCTCAATTTCCATTCTTGTCTCTGACTCCATCCTTACAGTAATCACAATTAGAACTTAGTTCGCTGAAACTACATCATCTTAGCTATTGTTTTCAAATCTAAGTTTTTCTTATGTGTATGGATGTTTTGCCTGCATCTCTCTATGTGTATTGTACCCTCAGAGGTCAGAAGTAGCCATCAAATCCCCTGGGACTGGAGTTACAGATGGTTGTGAGCTTCCATGTGAATGTTACAAATCAAGGCTAGGTCCTCTTGAATGACATTCAGTGCACTTAACCTCACAGCCATCTCTCCAGTTCAATATTGGTCATTGTTGATTATGTATCTAATATTATTTATATGTAGATATTATTGCCTAGAAAACTGAAGTCCTGAAGTGAGAAGATATGTGGTTGTCTATATTCCGGCAGACTCTAAACTTTGAATAGGATTTAAACTCTGATTATCTGTCTTCATAGTGTCTGCCTTCATTTCAGGGCACTCTTTCACAGGAGAGCAAACATAAAGGCATACTAGTATAAAGAGAAATGTCTAAAACAAAAATACGTAAGAAAAATAAATCTTGGGACTGGAGAGATGGCTCAGGTAAGAGCACTGGTTCTTCTTCCAAAGGACTGGAGTTGATTTCTTAGCACCACATGACAGCTTACAGCTGTTGGTAACTATAGTTCCAGAAAGTGGCATCCTCACAAAAGCATACATGCAGGCAAAACACCAATGCACAAAAACATAAAAAAAATTAAATAGAAAAAATGTTTTTAAAAAAAATCTCATTGACAATGTATCCCACATGATAAAAAAAATCCAAACACATTGCCCCTAAAACCAAATCCTTCTACTCTTTATTTTCTCAATTATTTGACTGTGAGCACCATCCTTTAAGTTGACTATATGAGAAATTCAATGTACTGTTTTCTATTCTGCTAATCCTTAGTACATTCTATCTGTAGTCCTTTTTCTGTGAATCTTATGTTGAAGTACATAAGAGCAAAATAACTTAAAGGAAAATGAAAGAGGTATAGAATAGAAGCGGATGAACATAAAAGTTGCATTAAAAAAGAAAAGAGAGGAATGGATACACATAATGGAGTACAGAATATGGCAAGTGAAAAAATGAGAATAGAAACGATTCCTTATGACCAGCTTTGAACAGACATCTCAGAATACCTGGATAACAACTAATGATTGATGAAGTCATAGAAATATTTGGTACCTTTGGATGTTAACTCAGAAAAGGTAGTTATATTATTAAAAGCATATTTTAGAAAGATTTATTTCCTCTACTAATTCAAATGGTGTTATAGAAAAGTTGATAAGAATTTGGAATCACGATATCTAAAATACACATAAATAAAGCCTAGCATTTGGCATTAAATTGAAATACAGAGCACAATCAGCATCAATTATTGGAAAATCACTTGATTGAACATGAGGGACGTTGTAAATATATAATATTTTGCAGGTGCATTGTAAAGAGTGCAAGGCTGAAGAGAAGAAACAGTTTAAATCTCATTTGCTTGTTGGCATACAAAAGAGTTCCGATGTACAAAGGAGTTCCACAATAACCCCAAATGAAATATAACCAATATTTATATATCTGGAGATAAACTCAAAGAAAGAATAGTGATCTGCAGTCCTCTGTGTGTGTTGGAAGCTGGAACTGAATCCAGAAGCCAAGAGGCTTGCACACAATTTTCATCTGCATTTATAGTACATTAGACCATGTCCAAAGTAGGCCATTATCTTAAAGGCTATTGGCTGAAGGAGTTCCCACAGCATTATTTTTACTAAGTATTTATATTATATACTTATTGATTGATATAATTTGGTTGTAAAATTTTAACCTAATACAAAACATTATATAGCTCCTTTTTGACATGGACAACCTACAAGTGTATATTTAGGATCAACATTCACATATGCATATTTCAGTTTTTTTATATATATTATAAGATTATGTATGTGACAGTTAGTTCTTCAGAACCAACTAGTTCTATCCTAAGAACAACTTCTCTCACACCTACAGAGTTTGCTCTAACTGTTGTTAGACAGAGACAGTAGAGTCAGTTATGAAAGAAGGATTTTTGATCATTCTTTTCAAAAAACATATTTTTGAAGTCACTAATTTGCATGTAATATCTTTGCTATTTTCTTACATTCTATTCCAGTATAGTAATATTTATATACATTTTCTCACCTTTAATTGGAGAGTTTTGAGTTTAGTTAAACAGTGCACACTATATTTATTCATCTTTAGTGAAACATTTTAATTAAAATGGTTTAGTTAATTTTATGTGTATGAGGGATTTTTCTCCATATATGTATATACAGCATGTATATATCTGGTGCCCAAGGAAGATAGAAGAAGACATTGTACCCCTGGTATTTGTTCCTGGAGTTACACAGTTTGGAGCCACACTGTTGGTGCTAGAAATCAAACCTTGATTTTGCAAAAACAACATGCGTCTACCCAGTGAGACATCTCTCCAGTACTATCATGTAACACTTGGAATCAACTAAAATTTATCTTACAACTACAACAACCAAGGTAGAAAAGGAAGGGATTTTACTACCCAGGTATGGAATTGGACTCATTTAGTTTGGAGGAGAATGGTCCATTTTAACTATTAACTGAACTTTACAGTCAAGTACGATGCTTTTAATGTAGATTACATATATTCTGTAAAGGATTAGCTAGAAGAAAAGGTTTATTAAAAATTAAGCATCTGAAAATAACCTGGATTAATGATTTGCATGTCAGTTTTAAATGTTTGATGTTCTATTTACCTTGAGAGTCTCATTACATTTTATCTTTTAGTATATGTTACTATTTCAAATCCTCGATGGAAATAAGTGGTAGGCGATAATTTAATGCTTTTGTAATAAAAACAAATTCCTTTGATGACTGAAATTACAGAACACAAATAACAAAGGCAAATGATTGAAATCATCTAATTGTTTCTATTTGCACATTTATTTTGAGAGTAAGAAAAAGACATCTAAAAACTGGTTGATATTTATTTAAATCCAGAGAAGATAGTTCTGATTAATAAACAATCAGTTGTATCAAAGCTAATCAAGGAACATATTCAACCATAGAAAAATATAGGGAATGGTAATATAGTTCAGTGATTAAGAGCACTTGCTGACTTTGCAGAGGACCTGAATTTGATTCCTATAACCCATATTGTGTCTCATAACCACTAAACCAATAGGATATGAAGCACTCTTATGGACTCCGGGTTCTCAATTAAAATGGCCTATGTATCACATCGGTAAACACACACATACACACACTCACACACAAACATTATACACATTAAAGTTACAATAGTGTAAAATATAGATATTTTAAATATGTGTAGTTTATATATGTAGTTTAAATATCTAAGGAATCTATACATGATTTGGCTTATATAAAGTATATTTTAGATGTTAGAGGGGAAAATATGGAAAGGTTGTTTTCCAAAGAATTTTGGTTTTTATATACATAAAAATGGCATCTTAATCCTGATATTATTTTAGCTATTAAGATAATGCAAAGTAACTGAAGTACCCAAATACATCACAGAGAGTCCCAAAACAATGTGTATAAACACATATATAAACATAGTCACATGCACTGCTAGGAATCTATTTCCCATTAGTCACAAATGCTCCTGATAGTTTTATAAAGATCTTTGTCTCATATGTGTATGAGCATGTAAATGAGATGATGCATAATAATGAGAAGTAACATTAATTTATATATCCTGGTAATAGAGAGTTTACTAATTTGGCTTACACTGCAAGTGCATGTTGAATAAAAGAAATAAAGACACATGTTTAGAAGCCACGTATCTCTGGAATCTTAATTTTAAGCATCATTACATTGTAGCTATTGAAAGTATCCTAGTGTACACTTAATGTGGAGTAGAAGTTTTAAAATAGTGATGGGTTACAAGTCTTTTCCAATCACTTTCAGGTACGCCTTGTTGATTACTATATGACAGCAGACATAGCTGTAAGACGGAGACTGACACCTCATTATTCAGTTATGCATTAGCTTTCAGTGGGGTACAGAGTGGGTCTGCCCTTTGACTCTTTACATAAAGAAGTATAAGAACAGGAAGAAACAGAGTCGTCAGGGCTTGGCTACATTTTCAGGTTTGAATTAGTAAAGAAGCTTGAGTTGTGTATGTATTCATGACAGAACAGAATTTTTAAATAATTATTTGTTTTCATATTTTCAAATCCCCACAATCCTGCTCCTTAAGAAAGATGAAGTCATTATGTTCATTTTACAGAGGAAGACTTGAAAATACAGAGCAATTAAGAGACTCACACACACCTGGCAAACTATGAACATGGGGCTTGTTAAATATCTGAGCATTATTCTGTAATGTTTGGTTTTGTTCTTTTATGTTATAGCTTCCTCAAGATTCTAAAGCAATTCATGAAAAAATTAATTTCCATATAGTGAAAATCAGAGTTAACCCCAAGTAACGGAATAGCAATAAACACTGTCACTTTTACATTGCTATAGATTTTCCCAAGCACTTTATAAACATTAAAGACCATAACATTGCTAAATTGTAGGTTGCATAGATGTGTTACTATAAGCTCACCCAATTCTCGGCTTTGACAGGAAAATTAACCTTGAAGCCAGCCAGTGACTAAAGCTCTGCCCTTCCATGATAAAGTGCCGTGCTGACAGTATTGCATTGTAGACACACATCAATAGCTAGGAATATACTGCATACACAGTGTGAAATCAGAGGTAGGTAAAGAGATCACAATCTTTGGCATGGAGACAGCAGTCTCACAAAGCACTGAATTTCATTCTACCATATGCTGTTTTCTCTGGAAATTTCAGATGATGGAAAATGATATATTTTGTATGTAATAGTTGAATAACAGGCTAATCATGAAACTAGCTTAGCCATGTGTTTATTAAAACCAGAAAGTGCTACTAATACTAACTCTAAATAATATATTAGAGTAATGCTTTTAATAAAGCAATAATAATGTTAATGATAATGATCATAGTTCTTAGTTTTACTAATGCTATTATTATAACTCCAGTTATAATGACACTTAATTATTTATTAAGGGTTTACTTAGGCACTTTGGTAAGCATTTTCACATAAATTGTTCCACTTGATTGTTGAGACAACCCACTGAGTTTGTATGTAAACAACTTGAAAAACAAAATACTGTTAGTGAAGTTAAATAATTCACTTAAAGAAAGCATGAAAGGAGTCAAAAATTTGAGAAAAACCATTTATTTGCCTATGGCTGAAGAGTATTCTCTAACACCTGACATTGTAGAAAGGAATGCTAGCCCCTCTATGAGCTTTATGGCCTTTTGATTTGGCTTGCCATGGGTTTTTTTGCCTCAGAATCTTGAACGTAAAAACAGTCCGGGTGCCTGCTCATTGCTATCAATCACAGAATAATCTAGAATCCAGGAATTGAGTCCCTGTTACTCTGTGGTGTGGATATCATTGTCCTTAATCTAAAGGAGTACTGCTGAACAAACTCAGAGACACAAATTACCCGCTCTTAATACTCTATGCTACTGAAACTGAAAAACTATGTAGACGTAAATATTAATGAAGAGAACAAATTTACATAATAACAAATAGGAATGCATGGGATCTTGTGACAAAAAGTGTCTGATTGTAAGATAATGATAAGGAAAGAAAATAATAAAAAATAAACAAGTTGTCAGAATATGTAGAAGGAAAAAGTCAGCATAAATACTGTGTTTTATATCAATAGTAAGATGAGCAATAAAGAATTGTTGAGTGAAGTTTATTACATTGGTGAAAGAGGACCCCAAGAACACACAGAAGTGGAAAGATTCATCGTCAGGAGTACACTCTTATTGTTGACTGATGAGCTGGATAAAGTCAAAGTAAAAAATTGTGCAAAAGTTGTTAACTTTCAAGAAGGCAGAAAGAATGGACATAATACAGTCTTAAGATGGATAGAAATCTGACCATCTATCAAATCTAAAACTGTGACCAACCTAAGTGAACGATTCTAGGTCTTGAGCTTATACACTTAAACCTAGTAGAATACAGAGAATATAATCAAGCACATGGATACACATAACAGAGCAGAAACACTAACAAAACCTCAGTTGTGAATTCTGCACTTTGTTGAGTATTGTATTGTGTGTGTGTGTGTGTGTGAATGTGTGTATTCATTTGGAAAACAGATGACAACTCATGGGAAGTTCTCTCTTTCCCATGTGAGTTTTGTAATTAAACTCAGACTATCAGGGTTAATTGCAAATACCTTTACCTACCAATCCATCTCATTGACCATAGCTATGATATTTGTACCTAAAATGATTGCTGGAATTCTTGAAAAAAAAATGGTGACTAGCCTTCAATTGTCCTGTTTGTAGGTATGGGTCAGCCTATATATGGTTTCTCTCAATAGTTCAAAATATAGCTAGAACCTAAATTGGGGACAAAGGCCAACAGCAACAGATCATTGCCTTTTAATAATGCAAATTTAAATGCAATCTGAATTACAGAATTTTTTATGGATATAACAGGCAATAAAGAAAAGAGATATATCTTATAGACAAATGAAATTACTTAGAAATAAATTATATTTTATGTGTATATAAAGCAATATTCTCTAATCATTTAAGCTAATTTGAGAAACAATAGCTGTGATAAAAAATGATGTCCACCTCACTGCTCTTTATGGAAACTACAGTGCATGTAAAAGCATGACATAAATTATCACATAACTTGTGTTCTTGTACAAAATAATTTCTCTCTTCTGATAACTATCAGGTCATTTGGTAAAGGACATGTTAATCATATCTTTTTCTCTGATAAAAATGGATGTTTAAATTTCACTGAAGTCCTATACCCACAATTAGTTAATTAAAGCAGTGTTTATTCTTTCTGTGTATGTGGTAGTTATGTAGTTATGTGTGCAAGTCACAGGTGATATTAGGCATCTTCCTCACTTGCTATCTACAATCTTTGCTTTTGGTAAGGCACCTTATTCCCGGATTGAGAACTCACTTATCTCTTTTAGCCACAGTCATCCTTCTATCTCCATCATTTAGTGCTGGGGATAGAGGCACATGGTTCTAAACCTGGCTATTACCTGGGTGCTGAGGATGAACTCAGCTCAGGGTTGACTAGCAAGCAATTTAAGGACTGTGTCATCTCTTCAGCTTCATGATGGCAGCCTTGGCTTTTAGGATTGACTGATTGGAAGGACTTAATTCAGAAGATGATCCTTGTTTAGAAACCTAAGAAAGAGCCTTGGATTTTTATTTTCACTTATTTGCATCACATGATATGGCAGCATATTCTCATGAATATGAACCATATCAGAGAGAGATGATGAGTTAAACAAAAGCACACCATAACGACACTTTCCAAATCTTACTGCAGTGTTAAGAAAAGGAGAGATGGTTTACCAAAGTAAAAATATATATATATCCTTATGAGAAAGGCTACCTAGACATGGAAGTGGCTCACAACTCTAAACTCAGCACTTGGGAGCCTAAGATAGGAAACCAAGTTTAAGACTAGACTGGGCTTTGATCTATTTGGACTTAAGTTTTGTGCAAGGTGATAGATATGGGTCTATTTTCATTCTTCTACAGGTTGACAAACAGTTGTGCCAGCACCATTTGTTGAAGATGCTTTCTTTCTTCCATTGTATACTTTTAGCTCCTTTATCGAAAATGAGGTGTTCATAGGTTTGTGGATAAAATTCCGCGTCTTCTATGCGATTCCATTGGTCAACTTCTCTGTTTTTATGCCAATACCACACTGTTTTCATTACTGTAGCTCTGTGATAGAGTTTGAAGTCAGGGATGGTAATGCCTCCAGACGGTCCTTTATTGTATAGGATTGTTTTGGCTATTCTTGTTTTTTTACTTTTCCATATAAAATTGATTATTCTCCTCTCAAGATCTGTGAAGAATTTTGATTGGACCTTGATGGGAATTGCATTGAATCTATAAATTGCCTTTGGTAGAATTGCCATTTTTACTATGTTGGAAGCCAAGGACAATGGCACGGAGTTTTGATCCTACTTCATGTTCCAGCTTGGTGGGAGCCTAGCCAGTTTGGATGTTCACCTTCCTAGACATGGACAGAGGGGGGAGGACCTTGGACTTTCCACAGGGCAGGGAACCCTGACTGCTCTTTGGATTGGAGAGGGAGGGGGAGGAATGGGGGGAGGGAGAGAAGAGTGGGGGGACGCGGAGAAGGGTGGGAGGAGGGGGAGGGAAAGGGGAGGCTGGGAGGAGGCGGAAACTTTTTTTTCCTTTTCTCAATTAGAAAAAAAAATTAGACTGGGCTGCATAATGAGCTCAAACCTAACCTATGTTGCAGAGAAAGATCATCTTATAAAAGTGTAAATAAAAAGACTCAAAGTAGTTTTCTTGTTACCTGAAACAAATAACTGCATGATCATTAAACTGTTATTTAGTTCCAGAATGTATTTGGAATCAGTTTTTCGTCTAAAATGTGTTATGGAGGTAAATACACAAAAATGATGCCGTTCTGTTTGTGTCTCTGCTTCTATTCACGACAGAAAAAAAAAAAAAAAAACAATTCCCTTTAGTCTGAAAGATATTATTAAAGACCTGTCAGAAAAGACATATAGCTCTCTTAAAAACATGATTATCACTAAGACTTACTAAGGTATGATGAGTTTCTCATCTCTGTTATTTCTATCTAATGGATTAAGTGATTCCATCTCAAGATTTTCTTAAGCTTACATAGCATGAATTCCAGTCTTCCCAGAATGATGTAAGAAGAACCAGCTAATCTGTGTAACATGCCAATGATATTCTTGGCTAAATGTTACAGATGGCATACTTATGGAGGGCAACTGGCAGCTAAAGAAAAAATATTTCTTTAACTTCTTAATTCTTTTTTTTTAATTTATTTTAGTTTTTAATGTGTATAGCTGCTTTGCCTGAATGTATGTGCACAACTTGTAAGCCTGATGCCAGAAATTAAGGGCAACATTGAATAAATGGGACCTACTGAAACTGAGAAGCTTCTGCAAAGCAAAGGACACTGTCACTAAGACAAAAAGGCAACCCACTGACTGGGAGAAGATCTTCACCAACCCCGCAACAGACAAAGGTCTAATCTCCAAAATATATAAAGAACTCAAGAAACTAGACTTTAAAATGCTAAT
>NW_026068011.1:968695-975203 GCF_014885135.2 Alexandromys fortis
TTCACTACAGTCTCAAGCAGAGTCTTGGGACAAGGGCAAAAGACAGCCACATTCCTCACAAAATATTAAGAATTATTTTTAGGTAACTTATCAAAATTATTGTACCTTGAGGCTTCTTGAGTCAAGCTCCCACATTTCAAAACTTCCATGCTCCCATTGAGCCATGTTTAAAACATTCTGCTGCTGTCCTAACACAAAGTACCAAAGTCCACATTTCTCCAAACCATTGTCAGGCTCAGCATAGCAATGCCCCAGTCCTTGGTACCTTCTCTGTTTCACTTAGGGTTTCTATTGCTGTGAAGAGACAATGACAACAGAAACTTTATGTCAGAAAAACTTTTAATTGGGGTGATCTAAAGTTTCGGAGGTTTAGTGTATTATCATCATGTTCTGGCTTGGTGGCACGCAGGCAGACATAGCGCTAGAGAAGAAGATGAGTGTTCTATGTCTTGATCCATAGGCAATGGGAAGTGAATTGTCTGTGTCCACACTGCACAGAGCTTGAGCACAGGAGACCTCAGAGCTCATCCTCACAGTGTAACAATTCCTCAAAGGCCAAATATACTTCAATAAAGCCACACCTCCTAATAGTGCCACTACTTAAGAGCTTATGGGTGTCACCCTGGATTTCAGATGTGCTTCTATCTCTGCTTTCCATCTTTTCATAGGGATCCAGGAATTGTAGGCATGTGCTAGATTGCCTGTGAACTTATATGGGTGCTGGGCATCTGAATTTAGGTCAGCATTCTACCAAGATCTTCAGTATAACACACTAATAAAAGGAGGTTGGAAATTCATTCAGGCCATAGAGAATCCTATAATCAAACAGTGAAGGATATTGTCTTAATTTTTTTTTCTTTTGCTGTGATAAAATACACAAAAGTGTAACTTGAAGAATATAGGGTTTATTTCAACTTACAATTTATACTCCATTATGAAGGTAGGTCAGTTTAGGAACCCGAGTCAGAAACTGAAGCAGATACCACAGAAAAATGGTGCTTAGGGGCTTGCACAGCCTGATGTCTTATACCACCCAAAATCACCAGTTCAGGGGTGGCACTACACCCTATCAGCTAGGTCCTCCCATACCCATGGAATACTTGCCTATAGAAGAGTCTGATGGAAGCATTTTCTCAATTAAACTTCCTCTTTATCCGTTACTCTACTTTGTGCCTAGTTGGAAAAACTCCTAAGCAGCAGAGACATAAAATAGAGTTGAAATTGTCTGGGGTCAAAATGAAAATGTATAAAACCAGCAGACTGGACTTAAAAATTTATATTGCAATTTCCTGCAGGAAAGCAATTGAAGAATACAAGCTCCTTGCATGTAGCTTGAGATGAATGGGCACACAGTTGCATCTAGAAGCTGGTCTTTAAATTAAACCTCTCATGAAAATATGAATTGTTTTCCAGAGCATTAATCTGCCTTTCCACTCCTGTAATTTATCTGAAAGATAATTCTGATGCAAATGCTAACTTATCAGTGTAATAGTTGACCTTTTCAATATAAAGTTTAGCTGTACTAAAAAGCTAAGTCCACTTAATATGAGTCCCCTCTACTCTGGGTACTTATAACTGTGCTGTATTAATGTAAGTGGCCATAATTCTCAAATATTATTATATGTGTTTATTAAATAGTAAACTACTTTAAGGTCTAATTTTATTTTATATATTTTTCTGGTATCCATGTGTTTGTGTTTAATGAATTATTGCCAACTTTAACTGCAGTCCATCAAAGATGTGCTCAGTTGAGATCATGCTGTTGCCATTTTGCTAATGACCTCATTCAGTTTCAGTAGAATGACAGAGAATCAAATATTACACCACCATAGGATTTTTAGTGCATTCATGTTATTTATTATATATAAAACAGCTTCAATAAGTATTATATAGAAAACATCAGTGTACATATCAAAAAATGACACTTTTGCATCCCAGCACTAAGAAGGACATGGTTATTATCCTCCATAACCAAAAAACTATTGCCAATTGCCAGTAAGAGAGAAATTTGTTTCCCTACTATCACGGGGTATTCAAACCACACTTAAGGGAGACTCCATGCCCAGCAGTAGATGGCCAGTACAGAGTGAACATATTGGTATTTTAGGAGGTATTTTGCCTCATGTTGCTACGCTTAGTTATTTAAAATCTTTTTTTTTTTTCTTTTTGGGTGGGGATATTTCGAGATAGGGATTCTCTGTGTTTCTTTGGAACCTGTACTGGAACTAGCTCTTAGAGAACAGGCTGGCCTCTAACTCACAGAAATCTGCAACTCTCTGCCTTCCAAGTGCTGGGATTAAAGTTGAGCGCCAACACCGCCTGGCTATTTTAAAATCTTGATTGCTATTGCAGTTTCTGATTGTGTAGTTTTATAAGTTGTGTGTGTGTGTGCATGTGTGTGTATGCACATCTGTGTGTGTGTGTGTATGCACATTTGTGTGTGTGTGTGTGTGTGCACGTGCATTGCTACTGTATGTGTTCCTTTGTGGTATTTTTTCTCTGTTAGTCTGTCCTTCCTCCCTCCCTTCCTTCCTCCATCTATCTCTTTCTTCTCTCTCTGGTTTATGTCATCATTGTCCTGTTTGATTTCTTTGTTGCTGTTGTTTTGTTTATTTGTTTGCTAATTTTTTTTATGATAGGGTTTCTCTGTAGTTTTCTAGCCTGTCCTGGAATAAGCTCTGTAGACCAGACTTGTCTCAAACTCACAGAACTCTGCCTGCCTCTGCCTCCTGAGTACTTGGATTAAAGGAGCAAGCCATTCCTCCCCAGCCTATTTATTTTCTAAGTAGAGGGAGAAAGAAATCCTGAAATTGGATGGGTGTGGTGAGGGTCTCAGAGGATATGCGGTAGGAGAAACTAATAAGAAAACATTGTATAAAATATTTTTAATAAAAAAGTTAAAGAGATATAGAAACAAAAAAAGAGAGGGAATGGAATGTTTGAATAGTTTTAAATAAATTATATGTCATAGTAGACCTAATATTTTCACTGCTCATCAATTTTGATTGTGAGAAGATATAATTTATTTGTCAATTGCGTTGGCATCTAACTAATAGTCATCAATTTTAATTGTACACTATACTTGAGACTGAGGAAATGCTTAGTCTACACCAAGAGAAGAGAACATATTAAAACTAAAAACAAATGATGAAACTCAGAATAAAATGTATTGCCACAATTCTGTGTACAATTTCAATATGTTCAACCCTTGGCAACTGACATAAAAATGCACATCTGTATTTTAATCCCTGCAAAATTCCTAACTCTACCTGGATGCAATCCTTCACTATCCTGCAGACCTCTTCCTTGAAAGTAGACTTCAGCCACAGAAGCTCATTGTTGCAACTTGTTTGAAAGTTTCAAATGTGTTGATGCATTGTGAATTTTGTTGTTCAGTGATTTTCTGCACAGAATGGCACCATGCTGAAGTGTGCTAGACCGTTCTCAAGGCATCTTTGTTTGAATATTGATCTCTGGTATCCCACCTATATATGTATTTCTATCTTTGAGTACAATGTGAAAAATCAAAGAGCTATAAGGTATTAAGTTATAAAAATCAAACTTTTGCAGGAAGCAACTGTTTCTGAACACAAACAAAAATGAACCCCTTGCTCAACGATTTCTAGAAATATTCATTTACTCTAAAATATCACTCATACACCTATTAGCCCTGAATTTAGGATAATGGACTCTAGTGATCACATTGCAGGTGGAAAGTGACTTTCCTTACATAGATGGAAGTTTCTGTCCGGCATGGACCTTTCAGTCTCAAAGAAACACACGGAGGCTTATATTAATTACAAACTGCTTGCCCTATCAGCTCTCCCTTGTTATTATCTAGCAATGACAACATAAATTAACCCATAATTCTTGTCTGTTTAGCCACGTGGCTTGGAATCTTTTAACAATGAGGCGTTTTCATCAGGCTTCCTCTGCACCTGGCTGATAACTCCCAGAATTCTCCTAGTCTGTTCGTCCCACATATACTTCCTGTCTGGTTGTTGGCCAATCAATGTTTTATTAAACCAGTAGGAGTAACAAATACTTACACTGTACAATCCTTACAAATCCACAGTGGAAAAAAAAAATTTCCCCTGAATACAGGAGTGAAGGTATGATCAGTATTCTTTACATTCACATATGAAAATTCCAAAGAATAAATAGAAAATTTGGACTGTTAAGTTCTAGATATTAATTTATTAGATAATTTAAAAAATACCTTCTAAACCTGCTTATTTAAGTTAGATTTCTAGCAACTACAAGGTTCTGGTTTGGTCCTCTGCTCTATAGGATTGGGGAGAAAGATAAAAATGGAAAAAAAGACAAAATCCCAAAATCCTAGGAAGTATATTTAGTTAAAACCAGAGAAACAAAAGCATAGAATATAAAAAAAAATTGAAATTGGTTAAGAACAACAAAATTTTGCGAAAAGATATTTATAGAAAATAGCAACATACATTTACAAAAGAAGGAAGTTAGCAAAAGTATTACATAGAAAACAATTTGACTCCAGCTGAAAAAATGCACTTTTGTTCTTCTTTTAGTACTTTTTTTTTTATTAGTTCTTTTCCCTTTGGGAGTCTAATAAACATAGTTTCCCATGAACTATGACTTCCAAGTGTCTTTATTTGAAGGCATCCACTGGAGATCAAGACAGGTGTTTGAAAGCATGACTTTAACAAACAAGATAAATTACATTTGCATATGAACAGTGAGTAAATAAAGGTTTAGAATTAAGTTAATAACAATTTAAAGTAGTAAATCCCAATAATTAAAAAAATTCAGTCTTGTAATGAAAAACATTGCTTTGCACAATCAACATACACACTGCTTTAAAATCCCACAGAATATTTATTGCAGACTCTCACTAGGGATCAACCTTAAATCATGTCAGATATTTCTTCCTGTGCTTGGAATAAAGTGAAATTCCCGAGCTTCCCACTGGATGCTAATTAGAATCTTTTCAGTGTTAGTGTCATCACTCCCAACAGAGACATTGTGAATATTTGTAATTGTTGCATCTAGACACTATGTTTTGCAGTTCTCACCACTTAGAAAGAGATTCATAATCATTAATAAAATATTCTTCCTTCCTCCTTCTGTCTTTTCATTTTCAAAAAACAGATATACATATAACTTAAGACAAAAGGATTTTTAATTTACTTTATTGTAAATTTTTCAAGTCTTTCAGCATTTTTTCAGTTTTAAATTACATCCTTTCTGCCCACCATTCTGGAATATCTATTGATTCAGAGTCTGTTCCATGAAATCAGAATGGTGGCATGTGGAGATGCAGGGATAAGTGAGTGACAGAAGAGATCATAGAGGGGAATGCAGGAGCATACCAAAAAAACATTCATTATATACATGTAAGGAACTGTTAAACAATGAAAATATTTAAGAAGTTATGCAGCCCTCTGGAATAACTTAAATAAGAATTCCTGAGAACTTATTATGCTTTTAATAAGTTTTATTAAGTTTAATAACCTCTGCACAAAGTCAGATTATTCTTATGAGTAATTGTTAGCTTTTAAGATATCAAATTATCCTAATTATTAAATATAGTTGTTAAATATTGAATCTGGAAAAGGAAAAAGCTGGGGCCACTCACAAATCTCTTTTTGTCTTAATCACATGTGATTTAAAGGCTCTTAAAATACTGTTACTGATGAAGGTACTATGGTGATATGCAAGATATTCATTAATATGGCTATAGGATAGAGTCATTTCAGGTTCCCTATCCTCAGCTGCCCAAGGAGCTAACTGGGGACATCACCTTGGGTACCTGGAAGCCCCTCTAGGTTCAAGTCTCTTGCCAACTCTAAGATGACTCCCTTATTAAGTTATGTGATCCCCTGCTCCTCTATCCAACCTTCCTTTCTCCCAATCATCCCGTTTCCCCAAGTCCCCCCATTCTCCCCTTCTTACTTTTCTCTCCCCATCTCCCCTTACCCCCGTCCCACCCCACCCCCAAGTTCCCAATTTTTTTGCCCGGCAATCTAGTCTACTTCCCATATCCAGGATAATAACTATATGTTTTTCTTTGGGTTCACCTTCTTATTTAGCTTCGTTAGGATCACGGAATATAGACTCAATGACCATTATTTGTGACTAGAAACCAATTATGAGTGAGTACATCCCATGTTCCTATTTTTGGGTCTGGGATACCTCACTCAGGATAGTGTTTTCTATTTCCATCCATTTGCATGCAAAATTCGAGAAGTCATTGTTTTTTACCGCTGAGTAGTACTCTAATATGTATATATTCCACACTTTCCTGGTGAATATCTTGCATATCACCATAGAACCTTCATTTGGAGATGGATGGAGATAGAGACAGAGATCCACACTGGAGCATTGGACTGAGCTCTCAAGGTCCCAATGGGGAGCAGAAGGAGGGAGAACATGAGCAAGGAAGTCGGGACCACGAGGGGTGCACCCACCCACTGAGACAGTGGGGCTGATCTATTGTGAGCTCACCAAGGCCAGCTGGACTGTGACTGAAAAA
>NW_026068011.1:975406-976351 GCF_014885135.2 Alexandromys fortis
GGGGAGGCTGGGAGGAAGTGGGAATTTTCTTTTTTCTTTTTTTCTTTTCTTTCAATAAAAAATAAAAATAAAAAAATTGAAACCCTAAAAAAAATACTGTTACTGTCAATGAAGCAATACAGATCTTAGGAAAGTTTTTTCACACTGGGCATCAGAATGTACCATGGGATAACACATTTTTACCATTTTTATTGTGTGATGCTTCTATAATAATTTCTTATAGCTTTGATAAATAGTTTATTTATAAATTACCTTGTTGAATCTTATGCAAAAAAATCTTAAAAATATATTTGGCTAGAGTAATCTTTTCTCTGAAGAGTAACTGTCCTTAGCAACTTGAACTAAATACCTTGGGTTACATCTCTTTTTTCCCTTTTTTTATTGAGCTATGTATTTTTCTCCATTCACCACCCTTCCTTATCCTGCTCCTTCTGCCCTCTTCCAAGATCCCATGCTCCCAAATTACTCAGGATATCATGTAGAAAAATACTTCCTATGTCGGGTAGATCCACGTATGTCTCTTTGTTATCTAGGTTCTCTGGGATTCTGAACTGTAGGTTTTTTTTTTCTTTGTTTTAAGTCTAAAAGTTACTTATGAGTGAGTACATATTTTTATTTCTGGGTCTGCATTACCTCACACAATATGATATTTTCTAGATTCATCCATTTGCCTGCAAATTTCAGGATGTCATTTTTTACTTCATTGTGTAAATGTACCACATCTTCTTTATCCATTATTCAATCGAGAGACAATTGGGTTGTTTACAGGTTGCGGCTATGGTAATTAATATTACTATGGACATAGTTGAGTATATGTCCTTGTGATATGATTGCACATCCTTTGTATATTTACCCAATAGTAGTATTTCTGGGTTTTGAAGTAATTGTTTCCCAATTTTCTGAAAAAAAAATTGCCATACTGATTTCTTTTTTTTTTTTTTTTTT
>NW_026068011.1:978568-1001214 GCF_014885135.2 Alexandromys fortis
AATATCCAGGAGGATAAATACATGTTTTTCTTTGGGTTCACCTTCTTTTTTAGTTTCTTTAGGATCACAAACTATAGGCTCAATGTCCTTTGTTTATGGCTAGAATCCACTTATGAGTAAGTACATAACATATGCTCTCTCTGCCTCTTGGTTACTTTACATAAATGTATGTCTATTATGTTGATTCAAAGAACCAACTTTTGGTCTCATTGATTCTTTGTATTATTATCCCTGTTTCTATTTTGTTGATTTTAGCTCTCAATTTGATTATTTCCTGCCTTCTAGTTCTCTTGGCTGCATTTGTTTTAGTTTGTTCTAGAGTTTTCAAGTATTCTGTTAACTCACCAGTGTGAAATTTTCAAGCTTCATTATGTAGGCATTTAGTCTCATGAACTTTCCTTTTAACACTGCTTTCTTTGTGTTCAATGAATTTGGGTACATTTTATCACCATTTTCAATAAATTTTAGGAAGTATTTAATTACTTCCTTTAATTTTCCTTTACCCACTTATGATTCAGGTGAGCATTGTTTAATTTTCATGTGTTTGTGGGCTTTCTGGAATTAGTGTTGCTGTTGAATTCTAATTTTAAGCCATGGTGATCCCATTATTGGGGTTATTACAATTTTCGTGCATGAAGTTTGTTTTGTTACCTAGTATGTGGTTAATTTTTGAGAAGGTTCCATGAGGTGATGAGAAGAAGGTATATTCTTTTATGTGTAGATGGAATGTTCTATAGATGTTCATTAAGTCCATTTGAGGTATAAAATCTGTTAGTTCTCTTATTTCTCTGTCTGACAGATCTTTCCAATGGTGAGAGTTGGGGGTTGAAGTCTCCCACTACTTGTGGGATTTAATATATGATTTGAGTATTAGAAGTGTTTCTTTTACATATGAGGGTGCCCTTTTATTTGGGGCAGAGATGTTCAGTATTGGTATTTCCTCTTACTGGATTTTTCCTGTGACTAATAGGAAATATCCTTCTTTGTCTCTTTTAATTGATATTTGTTTGAAGTCTATTTTGTTAGATATTATGATAGCTACACCAGCTTTTTGCTTAGGTCCATTTGATTGGAAACCTTTTTCCCAACCCTTTACTCTGAAGTGATATCTGTCTTGGAGGTTGAGGTATGTTTCTTTTATGCAACAGAAGGATGGATTCTGTTTTTGTATCCAATCTATTAGTCTGTGTCTTTTAATACGTGAGTTGATTCCATTTATATTAATTGATATTAATAATCAGTGATTATTTTAGTTTTTATTGTTGGTGATGTTATTGTGTATGTTTTTCCCCTTCTTTGGGGCTTGCTGCTTTGAGGTCATCTATGGTCTGTGTTGTTGTAGATGTAGTGAACTTCCTTTGGTTGAAGTTTTCCTTCTAGTACTTTGTGTAGAGATGAGTTTGTGGCTAGGTATTGGTTAAATATGGTTCTTCATGGAATATCGTGTTTTGTCCATATATAGTGATTTAAAGTTTTTCTGTATATAATAGTCTGAGCTGACATCATTGGTTTCTTAATGTCTACACAACACTTGACCAAGACTTTCTGGCTTTTATTGTTTCAATTGAGAAATCAGGTGTAATTCTGTTAGGCCTGCCTTTATATGATACTCGGTCTTTTTTTTTACAGGTCTTAATATCCTTTCTTTATTCTGTATGTTTAGTGTTTTGATTATTTTGTGGCAAGGGGACCTATTTTGGTCCAGACTATTTGGTGTTCTGTAAACTTCTTGTATCTTCATATTTATATCTTTCTTTAGGTTGGGAAATTTTTCTTCTAAATTTTGTTGAATATATTTTCTGTGCTTTTGAGTTGGACTTCTCCTCTAGCCATATTATTCTTAGTTTTATTCTTTTCATGGTGTCCCATATTTTATGAATATTTTGTGTTAATTTTCTGTTAGATTTAATGTTTCCTTTGACTCATGAATCTAATTACTCACTTGTATCTTCAATGGAGATTCTCTATTCCATCTCTTGTATTCTGCTGTTTTTATGTGTCCTTCTGGTTCCTAGTCGTTTTCCTATATTTTTCATTTCCTGAATTCCCTCAGTTGTCTCTACCTTGATTTTCAAGTCTTTAGTTGTTTCTGTCACCAGTTTGACTGCTTTTTTTTTTTTGTTTTCCTTTAAGGTATTTGTTATTTTTTCCAATATTTTTGTCTTTTTTTTCATTTTTTGAGACATTTTTCATTTCCTCTTTAAGTGCCTCAAACATTCTCCTAAAGTTTATTTTTATGTTGTTTTCTACTGTTTCATCTGTATTGGGGTGTTCAAATCTTGCTGCTTTAGAGCCACTAGATGTTTTGGTGTCATGCTGTTCTTTGTGGCATTGAGTTTATTCTTTCCTTGCCTACCTATCTTTTCATTTGATTGGTGTAGTTGGGGTCATATGTTCACCGAGTTTCTATCCTGCCCAGTACCCGCAATCATTCAGTACCAAAGAAATCACACAGAGGTCTATATTAACTATAAACTGATTGGCCCATTAGCTCGGTTTCTTATTAACTCTTACAATTTATGAAGCCCATTATTAGCAATTATTCTTATCTGTGTTAGCCATGCAACTCAGTACCTTATTCAGTGGGGTAGTCACATCTTGCTTCTTCTGTGATTGGGTCAGAGCTGCAGAAAGAGCTTTCCTCTTAGAATTCTCCTGTTCTCCTTGATCCACCTCTACTTCCTGTCATGCCTATACTTCCTGCCTGACTACTGGCCAATCAGCATTTATTTAAAATATAATTGACACAATATAATTGTTGCACACCAATTTCTCCACCCCCTTTTTTTAAATAAAGGAAAATATCCATAGTCTATTTTTTTGGGAATGTAGGCATAGTTTTACAGGCAACTTCCTGATAGTTGGGGGGCACTGATAATCTTATGGGGACCTAAAGAAAATTTAGTAGTATAATCAAGTCCTAACTGGAGTATCCTGTGAGGCTTGATCATCTCAGGCAGCATCTTGAATCTGTTCTGGATATAGACCTCTGACAGCTGGGCCATATGTTCTTTCTAGAGATTTCTCAGGTGGTCTTCCTTGATCAAACCTGATTTTTCTTAACTCAGAGTGAATCCACAGCCTCTCATTTCCTGTGGAAACAAAAGCAAATCTTCTTATCCAAAGTAACATATCTTTTAACTTCAATTTTGAAGTCAAGGCATTTTCAAAATACCTATCTTGGATTAATTCGGCGGCATTTATAAGCAAATATCTTTTAGCAGCTGCTGCTCCTTCCTAAGCATTCAAACAATTCAAAGAGAGCATAATAACATACAGTATCAAGATTCTCTATGCATCTTTCATCTTTACATGGCTTTATTTTAACATCTATTCCTTTTTTTTTACTTTTATTTTTTGAGACAGGTTCTCTGTATATCTTTGGCTGTCCTGGAACTCCCTTTGTAGACCAGGTTGTCTTTGAACTTACAGTGATCTGTCTGCCTCTGCCTCCCAGGCATTGGGATTGAAGGTGTGCACCACCACAGTCATATCTCTGGTGCTTGCTCTTCCAGGTGCCATTTGATCCAAGGCTCATTTGGTTGTTCCTCATGGTGTTGTTGGGGCCATGGTTCCACTTAAGCTCGAGGTCACTTGGTGTGCCTTGATTTTGCTCAGCACTTCTAAAGGTCATTTTGCACTCATGGAGTTCCCTTGGGCTTTTTTTCCATGGAAGTTGCTAGTTTGGTCCTGCTCCTATGAAGCTTGCTGGCTCAGACCTGCTCCAGTGGAGGTCACTGGCTCAGGCCTGCTCCACCAAAGGTTGCTGGCATGAACCTGATCCTATGGAGGTTCCCTGATTGGGCCTGCTCACATGGAGGTTGCTGTCCTTGCACTTGTCCTTCCAAGGTCACTGGCTTGGGCCTGATCTACCAGTGGTTGCTGGCTCAGGCCTGGTTTCACTGTGGGTAGTCATTGGCTCAGGCCTGCTCCTGTGGTGGTCACTGGCTCAGGCCTGTTCCTGTGGTGGTTGCTAGCTCAGGCCTGTTCTGGCAGAGTTCATTGCCCTGGGCCTGGTCATGTGGAGGTGACTACCATGGACCCGATCTAATTGAGGTCACTGACTCAGGCCTCAAATCAACTTTCTGGGCAAAAGATATTTAAGAACTATTCTTCCCTATTCAGCATATGAACACACAAATGATTTCAATGCAAAGGAAACTTTCTTTTTTAAACAGTCTCACTGTGTAGTCCTGACTGTCCTGGAACTCACTCTAAGATTGTATTTCTTAAAGGCTTAAACCCAGCCCATCCTATCTCTATTGAGATTCTTTCTTGTAGTTGAGTTTCATTGTCTTTTTCCTGTGAAACAAGACCAGTTCAGTGTCCTAGAATCAGATTTTGTTACCTCTGACTTGTACAAGATCCCATAATAAGGATACTGCCAGGCTAACCACCATCTCTTTCCTCAGCATGGCCTCTTTTTTCACCAGTTCGATACAAGGTCCCTTTCAGAAATTCAACTTTGGCAGCCATCATGTCATAGTTCATGTTTAGATTTCCTTCATTTCATTTTAGCTTACTTTGCTTTATTTTATTTCATAATGGTGTTCTTCTTTAGTTAATATGGAAATTCAAAACCTCTATGACAGTGAAATAATCTGCTGATTTAATTCACTCAAACTCCCTTTCAGAGCCATAACCCTCCAAAGCTGTAGTCTTCAGATGGTGACTACATCAGATTGATGCCTCAGACACCATCTGATTAATATGATTAATATCTTAACAACATTATGACATACACTTTTGATTTGTTTTGTCACAGAAGTTCAGAACTTAACAAACTGTTAACTCCTTAAGACCTAACACTTCATATAACCTTGCCTTTTCTATCAGTCTTCAAGTGTTCCCATTGCATTAATACTATACATGTGTATGACAGTTGCATAGCTTGGTCAGTTTGTAAGACTCCTACTAGTAAGATCAGGACTGTAGTGGCATTTCAGTTTTATTTTAATAAGTAAAGCCTGTCTGAATATCTGAGAGTAAAACAGACCTACTGGTCAGTCTTACAGATCAGGTAATTGTAACAAACACCTTTTAATCCAGTAGCCACAATGACTTGTACCTTATTTCCAGTAGCTACATTTGTTGACATAGAAACTGAGCAGGGCATGCCTTTAATCCCACCCCTAGATAGGATTATTAAACAGGAGGAAACAACTCTCAACACACAGTCTCATTGTGAGATTCCTGGAGGCATAATTTCCATTTTGTACTGAGGTCAAGGTAAGAGCCAATGGCTGGCTGCTTTGCTTTTTGGGTCTTCAGATTGAACTCCAATTTCTCCCTCTAATTTTTTATTAATCTTGCCTCACAGAACCTGTCCCTGGTGCTTAGCAGGCTTTGGGGAACCTGTTTCCCATTATAGACTACATTGCCCAGTCTTGAGGAAAGGGGAAGAGCTAGGTCCTGCCTCAACTTGATGTGCCATGCTTTGTTAAAGTCAATGGGAGGCCTGCCTCTTTCTGAATGAGGACAGAGAAGGAGTGGAAGGGTAGGGGATTAGACAGGAAGCATGCGGTGAAGGGTAATAGGAGGAGAGGAGAGAGGAGAAACACAGTCAGTATGTAAAATAAATAAAAATATTATTTAAATATTTGAAAAAGAAAGTCGTTTAAAATGGCATTTTGAAAGTCAAAAGTAAAAGACAAAAGTAAGAGACTAGAATGGATCATCTAATAAAAGTGCAGTTCAAAGAAGAATGAATAGTGAAAATAGAAAGCATAAAGCTAAACCACAGACACTTTATTTAAACAATTCTCATAACATGCAGACCAAAATTATCTGTGATAATAAAAATAATAACAATACTATTTAATATTTATATGAAGCTTATTACTTGACTGGCCTATTTACACTCATTGCATCATTTACCAAAGGACTGTTTTATGGAATGGTTGTCATTATCAATTCCTTCTTACATAGAAGATAGTGACAGATGAAAATGAAGAAACTGTGCATGAGGAGAGAAGCAGGGTTTTCAGTGCCACAAAAGAATTCAATCTCACGCAGTATGACTCAGGAACTGAAGAGAAATAATTTTACCACCCTAAGAAACATAAGTAAATGCAAATAAAATATCACTAGAGATGGAAAAATAAATCATGAAAAACATATCATTTAATTTAAAAGTGAAGGGCAAGCAGAACCTACAACTAATTTTGGTGAATGTTTAAACTCAAATAAAATAATCAAAAATTTAAAAATTAAAATCTTACCATATGCATTTAAGTATGAAAACAGTGCAGAGCAATAAAACTGTAGAAAAAGAATTATTAGTATATGTTTATTATATAAGATGCATTTAAATTTATGTTCTTAAGGGTACTTCTGATTTTTATAATTATAATGTGCACAGAATTGACTCAGAGGATGCCCAACATAGACATATACCAATTCATCTCTGAAGGATTAACTGTAATTTTTAATAAAACACTTCAATCATATTCTTTCCTTTCCCCCAACTCTTCCTCATATTCCCTACCTCACAGCCTAGTTACCTTCATATCCTTTTTTCTTTCTTGTCCGTCCAATAAACAAAAAGAAAGTTGATAACAAGTTAAACTGAAACATCTAACCTAACCAACCAACAAACAAGTGACAAAAATAACAAACCAAACCAGCACATGCACACACACACACATACACACACACACACACACACACACACACCCACACACACGAAATCCATTTGTTGGTCATCTGCTCCTGGCTGTGGGGCTTTCCCTAAGTGTGTGGCAGAGAATGAGATTTGGAACACTGGGTCCTAAATGAAATGTCTTCCTCAAATACCTCCCCCCTCAGGGTTTTAGAATCTATATGGAAGAAAAAAGTGAAAGATTTTATGAATCAGAGGTAGTGGATGAATCCAAGAAAAGAGTGTTATCCAGGCAGAGCAGGACTGATCTACACATAAACTCACAGTGACTGTGACAGCAAGTAACAGACCTCCATAGGTTCCAAACAAGAACTGTATTTTCATTGTACCAGAAAGACCAGTGGAGACACTCTCAGGTTAGGTTTATGTAGGATACTAATGGTTAAAAACGTTTATTATATAGGTCTTCTTGGGTTCAGGTACATTCTACCTACACTTGTTTAGATGTTTCATCATGAGTCCATGTTGAATTATACTGAAAATATTTTTCACATCAAATGACAGAATCACATATTTTTAGGCTTTTATTCTGCTGATGTGATGTTATTATCTTTATTTTTAGCTATTGAACTATTTTTCTGTTACTACATGGTGATAGTACATGAACTTTTTGTATTCTTTTAGTTTGTTTTTGGGATGGATGTGTGTTTACAGACCCATGGAGATCAGAAGACAACTTTAGGGAGTAGAATTTCTCCTTCTACAACATAGGTTGCTGAGATCAAACTCAAGGTTTCAGGACTGGCAGCAACTACCTTTACCTGTTGAATTATCTCCCTGATCCCATGTGATCTTAAAATTTGTGTTGGATTTATATTCATCTAGGATATTGATTGTATTCATTTCTGGTCTTGATACCTAGATACTGTTAGCTTCAGACAGACTCTACAAAACACCAAAAATGATCTTCTTGTTATTCTCTTAGAATAGGTTGGAAATATTCAGTGTTATTGCTTTATAGAGTTTAGGAAAATTAATCACTGATCATGGCAGGTCCTGGGTTTATTTTTCTTATATTTGTATGTATATGGGGGTGTAGCATGTTGTGTGTGGTAGGGAACATGTGTGTGGATGCACTTGTAGTGGTCAAAGAACAACTTTCAGGGATCTCTTCTCTATTTCCTCCTTCTTTTAGTGGCATACGAACTTCTGAGTGAACCTTATGTCTCCTTGATTTCACATGAGTTCTGAGATTACAGATGTATCACACATATGACTTCATACAAGATTTCTGGGGATAGTTCTCTAGTCCTCAGATTTTTTGTGACAAGACATTTTTCATCTGAACCATCATGCCAGCTTAAATAGAATTTTGTTATCAGTTCAATCATGAAATTTTGTTTGGGTTATCTAGTTTGTTAGTCATGATTATTCAAATAATTCCCAATGATTACCTAGATTTCTGTGGTGTCTAAAATGAACCAATCATATCAGTGAGCAGAATTCATATTATGTGAGTGATGAAATTCAAATTTGTTCCAACAGTACAAACATTGATTATTTTTTTATGTCAGCGAGTAATTTCTGTTTACATGTTCTTTTGGTGACTATATCTCTTACCTGTCTCTCACTTGGTCTATTCAGAAGAATCATTTCTTCTTATTCCTAACATGTTTCCTCACAGGCATATCAGAGTTTCATTCATATGTTTCAAAAATATGCAGGAAAATACAACCATATATATATTTGTGTGTGTGTGTGTCCAATAATTTAGGGAAGAAAGAGTTTTTTTTTAATCTGGTGACTTTTGTGATAGAAAAATATTAATACTATTAAAAATAAGTACCATATATCCCAATGTCTTTAGAATAGAGTGTACAGTAAAACAACTCAGGTTCTTAGTTTTAAAATGACGGTGTTTTACATTTGAAGCCATAAGTCAGAAGATTCTGTGGCATAGATGATATTTCTGTAGGTTATTTAAAGAATGAACATCTGCTAAGGCTATTGCAAATTTATGCCAATTTTGAAATGTAGTTTGGCTTGTTCTCAAGATGAAAATGCTTAAGAATAGGCCTTGACCACTGATCTGCAGGCTGATTTGATAGAAAGGTGCAAGATTTTAGTATACATATATACATAATGAGACTATTTCTAATTAAATTTAATATCTTGTCCATCATGGGACTTTACATTAATTTTCGTTTTGAGGTGTTATGTTAGGATGTCACTTACCTTGATTATTATTTCTGTACCTTATTAAATCTTGGGTTTTGATTTGTACATGAAAATGCTCGATTACTACATGGTTAACAATTATACAATGTAACTGGTAATTTTAAATATAATAAATGATAAATATCTAGTCATTAAATCCTCTGGTTATTTTGAGGGAGGAATATAATCAACCATCTCTTTCTGTCTGCAACAGACTTTGTAGTAAACTCACCTCATGGTTCAATTAGCAGTGAATTCCTTGGGTGACCTTCAGTTTTTTCACTGTCTTCCATTGTCAAATTATTCCAGGAGTCTAGGTTCTTCTAGAACTGTGAGATTGACCTTTATATTCAGGATGTTGCATAGCAAAACAAAAACAAGCAAATGAGCAAAGAAATGCATCAAAATCAAAACAATAAAACATTTGTAAGATTTAAATAAAAACCTTTTGCTTACTTATCTTCCCCTTTTCTTTCTCCTTCCAACACCTTTATGTCCTTTCCCTTCAAGCCATCCCATGATGCCTCATACTCATATTCAGTGCATGTTTATCTTGGATTGAAGTAACCATAATACTATTATATGTATAAATGTTTTATATACATTATATATAATATGTACACAAATATGTGAATACAATTTGGAGAGTATGATTAGAGTTACTTGTGTGTAGATGATTACAGGGCTGACCACTTGGTACCGGAGAACCAATTAAAGAAGATTCTTCATGTCTAAGTATTCATTAGTTGCCTGTTGCTCTTTCCCTAGAGTTGGAATACAATGAGATTTCCTTCACTGCACTTGAATGTCAACTGATATTATCATTGATCAGGTTTTATTTTTAAGTATTAAATAGTATTAAATAGTATTACTGTATTTTTTTAAGTGTCCTGGGTATAGATTGCCTGCCCTTTTGAAAGGACAGGCTCTCAGAACACATTTATCTTCTTACTCTGACAACCTTCTGCCCCCTCTTCTGCTTTCCATGATGGTACAGGGGTTGTATTATGGATGTATCCAGGGTAGCTCTACTATCCACAATCAGTTGGTCTCCTCATTTTGACTTGATGTGGTTTTCTATCATTTTCTCATCTGCTATAAAGATAAGCTTATTTAATGAGAGGCAAGAGATACTCTTATCTGTGTGTATAAGGAATTTTGCTGATATAGTAAAGTGGATGTACCAGGCTCATCTCCAATCCATGGATATGTTGTTGCTTAAGTTTCTAGCATAAGGCATCATTATCCTTCGGTTATATAGACCTTATGTCCAATTAGAGAGGGGCTGATTACTTAAAGATATGAGGGTTACTATTTCATCTTTAGGGATATCTTGCCATGCTTGTCATTGCTGTAATTCATAGGCATCAAACCTGCTTCAGGCTGTTCATTGTTTCTCTCCAATGGTACTTTGTATAGAGATCTGGTATAACAAAAGCTAGACCTTAGTGAGGAGTTTTCAGGACAGATCCAATCAAGTATTTCATGTCCTGTGCTAAAGTGTACAGTGTTTTCAGTAATAAGGACTTACTTACTTTCAGCCTAAGAGAGGCAGCAAAGCACAACAACAATAGCATATGTTATTTTGGGAATCTCCTTGGCTTCCCAAACCAACAACTCACAAGGAAGATTCTTATGCTTGGTAGTGGAGGATTTGTTAGATGGCCTTTGACTTTTGTAGGCAAAATTTTAGACATAATAAATGTATATATTATTTATATACATTACTTCCATATGGTGTGAATTTCAATGATTATAAAATATGTGATTTATTTATTAATATATTTGTGCATGGGAGAGAGGGGATAAAGAGAGAATGAGTATATGTAATATGTATGATTCTTAACGGAGACCAGAAAAGAGCATCAAATCTTCTGGAGTTTAAAATACAGGCAGAGGTGAGTTGCTCAACTTGGGTGTAGGGAACTCAGGTTCTCTGGAAGAACAGCAAGGACTCTTAATCCCTGAGCCATCTCTCACTTCCCCAGTTTGTTGGTATACATATACATATAATATATAATACTATATATACTATACACATGCAAATGTACTAATTCCATTTTATATTTAATTAATATGTATGCAGATATAATTAGATGATATAAAGGAAGGTATACGTTATAGCCAACACTGCACACTTTTGTTGAATGACCCTGTATACATAAACTCAAGTGACTAATTGGTTAATAATAAGTTGTAAGTACGAGCTTTCAATGTTTGCAGTGATCAGTTTCTTAATCTTCTGTTTTCATAACTCCCTCTCTTTGAATCTTTGGATTCTTATTCAGAATAAGGCCTTCATCTTCAATACAGCTTAAGGTCATCATCTGAGACTTTCAAATGACATTTTAAAATGTCCTTTATGCTAAAAGTCACACATTTTCATCGTTCATATATAGGCATATACAGAAATGTTGAGAGGACTCAGCAAGCCCAATTATAGACTTTCCATGGGCTGATAAATCCCACTTTGTATTATGTTAAAATTTTATAGGGTTAATTTAGTATTAACAGGCAGGAAACTATTTTAAACTTAATTTCCTACTGTAAATTGAATGTGCATAAAAAAGAAATACAGCAACCCATAAATAAGTTGAACATAATTGTGGGCATGTGATTTAAATACACTTGTCATCTCCATCCTCTTTTGGCTTACCATGCCATTTTCTTATCTTCTCTGTAGGTTACTGACATATTTTAACTTTAGTATGGCCATACAAAAGTCTGTGGCGAAGATTTAAAGTTATCATTGTTCTAAAGTTAACGTTCTCTTTCTTGATTTATCTGTAAAGAAAGATAAATTCAGTCACTTCCATAACTGGATTTTCTTTTCCTAAATATGTCCTTCCCTTTTCATAAGAAATGCAAAACCATTTTATTCCTGAAGGAAGTTAACCTGCCAGAGTGCACTGACTGTTTTTTATTTTCGGTATGTTTTCGGTATTGCATTGACTGTTTTTTAGTTTGAGGAGCTTGCAATGTGCTGAACATTTCTTTCCACTGGGGAGCACTGACCTGGGCTAGCATCACATTTCAGAGGGAGAGAGATGAAGAAGCAATCTGGGAAGGAAGATAAATTAGAGCAATTTCATAGGACTTAGACCTTTTCTATCTGAAGCAATTGTGAGTTACTGTCATATTCCTTCTCTCAAACACACACACTTCACTCACTCACACATACACATACAGATATTGTACCTTCAATTTTATCATAGTATCATATCAACGAGTTAAAAAAATATTTCCTAAAGCTGTGCATTTCCAAATTGCATTCTAAATACTCATCCTTATTCACACAGGTAATTTCCACCCCTTTTCCCTTACCAAAGAAATTTCTTTAGGCAGCATCAGAGAACATCATAGACCTTCACATTCTAAGCTAGGTAAAATGCAGAGAACAATTGATTGTGTTTTGCCCACCCAATTGATACATCACCAACACAAGTAATACACATAAGGCTGAAGTAACATCATAGAAGAGGGAGAATAAAATTGCAACATCTAGAGGATCAGGACATCTTTTTTCAGACAGCATCTTCTATATACTACAAGGACCAATACTTAAAAAAATTTGACAATATGGTCACCTAAACAAGACCTGTAAAATGACAGCATTATTTGGCATGCCAACCTGAATTGAGAAAATTTCATTAGGCCCCATCTCTAGATTAAGAGCTAGAGATACTATTTACTAAGAAGGAAGTAATCAAGGCCTCTGATAGGGATTCAAATCCTAAGTAGTTGGGGCTAAACACATACCCACAGAAGTATGTCTTTAACTGAGAACAAAAGTTGAGGTAAGAATGCAAATCAAGTTGTAGGAAATAATGTAAAACATGGAGGCTCTCAACTAAAAATAATGCTGTAGATAGTCAAGTCCTTATTTTCTGAATTGGAAACATGAATCCCATGGTTTCAAAATGCTCACACTTAATGAAGAGTACAATCTATATGGATTATATGCATGTGGGTTTATAAAATGTTGATAGCAAGATTTTGTAACATGAACTCTCATTCCACTGTTACCAAATACAAGAATTTTCTGTAAAGTAGTGCATTCAGGATTTAAATTGGAGAAGCCTCATTCTTAGAAATGCAAATATGGGAGAAAAACAGCTTACTTAAACAAATAATAGATGCTAACTAAGATAAATGCTAAAAAAGACAAGTCTGTATCTTGGCTGTGTGCAGTAGAAATTCTATCTTCAATGCAGAATGAATAAAATGTCAGTTTAAGCTGAGACATCATCTTTCTAAGCTACAGTCGATTCTATACTTATGAGTGGCATTCTTTTTCCATCTACTCTCTGCTGGGGCCTCGGTGTGTGCATACTCAAAGCACCCATGAGTTCAAAACCTCATCATGTATCACTGATTTTATTTAAGTTATGAAGCAGATTACAGGCAGAAACAAGGGGCATGTCTCATTCCGTTCATAATGCTTTCATTAAAGTAACTTAACATATGGGAATCAGTTAACATAATATGTTTATTGAGAAGAAAATTAAGGTATCACACTTGTCAGAGTATATAAAAAATAAGTGAAAACTTATTCATAATATCAGTCAAGCAGGTGAGTTTAAGAAAGGCACACAGAAATGCAATAAGAACTCTTCAGTTACACCTAAAATTTTGATGATACTGATGGAGAAGTGTGAATATCAAATTGTCAGCCTTCTTAAAATCTATTGTATTTACTACAATCTTGCTTGTGCTTCAGTTGAATATATGTTGACTTGGATAAAACATATTTTTGTTATATTTTCCATCTATAAATATACATTTCCAAGTCATTTATTATTTCATTTATGAAGAATAAGTCCAGAGATAGAATAAGAGTAATATTTTTAAAATAGTAAAGATATCTAAAGCAATTTTTTAAATGTTAAAAGATTCTAAGAAATAAGAAATTTTTTATTTAGATTTTGTTAGCTGTAACCCACAAAACACACATTTCAGATTGTTTTCCAGGCCCATTGAAGAGATACTCTAAGGCCAACTGATATTTTCTTACATCAATATTTTAATTAGTTTTTTAAAAATTAGGTAATCTAATTTGATCATATTTAGTCTCTGAACACTGGAATTGTATTCATGAGTATCATATAAAGGGTCACCTCCCAGTGTTTGCAGAGACCCTAGTCTTCTGTCTTTACCTGGTGGGATGGTGCCTGCCCTCTCTTCCTTACCAGAGGGTAACAAGTGACTCCTGAAGGACTTGTAATACTGCTCAATCATGATGATGCTGATAACCATAAAATAATTGAATGCAGTGAAGTTGCTGCTGGATACAGAGATATATCAGTGGTATTGTGAGCTTATTTTAAGCATTCATTGGAACAATATCACATCCTTTTGCATTATAATGTCCTGGAATTATGTATGATACAACCATTTGGGAAATAAGTGAATTGGTCCCCTTGGTAGAATTGCTCCAACATGATAAAAATGTATTTTTGCAAAACAACACAAACCCCCCACAAAATTACAAAATTCAAAAGGAATAAACAGGAAGGGTGGCTCCTCGGGGATGGGGGGCACAATTAAAAGAAATTTCATTCCAATACTGTATAAATAGTTCCCCAAGTTAATTAAAGACAGGCACAAATGAAATACACTAGACAGTTATTTCTTGTATGGATATATTCACATAAATAAATTATGAGATATACACAAGATACTTAGTTATTAAGAAAGATAGAATTAAAATACAGTAGCACAGGCTTCTGAGAAAATGTAAGAGAAATATGTTTTTTTTTTAATGCAGAGAACAACACACTTTCTGTATCATGGGAAATAATTTTATATCAAGTTTGAACATGACAATATACTATGATAAGGAATTTCTTCATAGAGTATGTAGCTAACAGCAGTTTCATCTACTAAAATACATCTTTCTATTTATTATTATGTGGAGGACATCCCTCTAGTGATCACCTGACCAAACAGCGTCAGGAAGGAATGCCTTTTTTGCCTCACAGGTCCAGGGTAAACGTCCTAATGACAGGGATGTCATGATGATAGGGGCATGAGGCAGCTCCTACAGTCAGGAAAAAGAAATTGGTGAATACTAGTGCTTATCTGGTTTCCTATATTATATTCAGTAGAGGACCACAGTCCATGGATGGGTGCAACTGTGAGTGAAGCTGGGTCTTCCTACCTTACTTACCTGTGGCAAGTGCTCACAAGGATGCCAGAGGCTTGTTTCCTAGGTAACTCTAGATTCTGTAAGAAGAGATCTGCTATTCCACATTGAAAATGGTATGGATAATTATATAGATATGAAAAAAAACAGAATTTGAAGTTCACTTTGAACCAGACCTAACAGTCCTAGAAGAAACACTACACAACCATACAATAAGCATCTTCTAAAGTACTTATGCGACTTTCTGCAAAATAGATCTCTATCAGGCTACAAAATTAGCTGCTAATCTTTTCCTTACTTTATATTGAAAATAAATTTAGATTTATTAATTTTGATTCTAATATTTTTTTCAAATCATGTAAAGTCTATATTAGTTTTCTTTTAATCCTTTCTCACAGAATCTTCTTTTGAAGTCCGGGATGGCCACCACTAGAAAGTTTCTGACTTTGGCCGCTCAAGTGCTCCTTTTGGAAGCATTCAGCCCCAAACCAGCAAAGGTTCTTTTCTAACCACAACAGGGTGAAACTAGAAATCAATAGGAGAGAAATCTAGAAATACATGACAACCATTCTATGGCCATCAATAGATCAGAGAAAGAAATAATGACAAAGGGTATTAGAGTTACAAATACAAGTGAAGATGCCCAAGCCTTCACGATGTAGAAAAATAAGCAATTAATCAAAATGTATACTATCAAAATAGCTAATGAAAAGAAGAAAATTTTAAGTCTACAACCTAAGTCACATCATAAATCATAAGTGAATTTACTGGATAATGGATTTTGAAGTAAAACAGACAATTACTAACAACAAATAAGCTGAACAAAACTGCCTTTATTTTCCATAAAAAGCTAAATTGTTTTTTAAAAAGTAACAAATATTCATATTGCCCATGAAATAAAGGAAAATGTACAATATAAAATGGGCATTCAATCATTCAATGCTGTTAATAACATATTGTCACCACAGTGGCAAGTACAGCACAGCATTCTATTTGTTCTAAAGCCTATTCTTACTTTTCTATGTTTTTAGTGTGTGTGTGTGTGTGTGTGAATGGGCGTGTACATGCTGCAGCATGCATGTGGAGGTCAGAAATGGGTCCTAGGGATCACATTCAGTTCATAGATCTTTCTTTTTTTTTAATGATTTTTGTTGAGCTCTACATTTTTCTCTGCTCCCCTCCCTGACTCTCCCCTCCCCTTCATTCCTCTCCCAAGGTCCTTATGCTCCCAATTTACTCAGAAGACCTTGTCTTTTTCTACTTCCCATGTAGATTAGTTCATCAGTCTTGACAGCAGGTACCATTATCTGCTGAGCCATCTCACCCAACCCTGGGGATTCTACTCTTGAGTCATCTTTATTGATAGGTTATTCTGTTTCTTTTCTTTTCTTTCTTTGTCTTAGATTTTTTTATGTGTGTTTTCTGAATGTAGTGCATCACGTGCATGCAGGTAAAAAGGTTCCAAAATTCCTGGTGCTGAAGTTATAGGTGTCTGTGAGCTGCCATGTGAGTTTTCAAAGCTGAACCTAGGTCTTCTATAAGAGAAGAAAATACTCTTTTGGTTGGCATTTAAAAAAATTTTTAGCTTTTAATTTATTTTACCTACCAATCACAGTTTCTCCCTCCTACCCCTTCCCCCAAACCTCTCCCTCAACCCACTCCTATCCACTACTCAGAAAAGGTAGGAGTCTCACATAGGGAGTCAAAAGAGCCTTGGCACATTCAGTTGAAGTAGAACCAAGCCCCGCCCCCATCCCCTGCTGCATCAAGACTGAGCAATTAATCTCACCATATGGAATCATAAGGAATGGACTTCAAAAAGCCAGCTCTTAATTGATGAGACATCACTCTATCCCAGTGTTTCTGTTTCTAATTTAGATATATGAAGCTTTTTATATAATGTTACCTCTCTATCTGTACATATACTCCCAGATATGTCACAGAAGCCAAACAACAAGCTATGATGAAATATTATCACTATATATTTCAATATTATATTTATGCTTATGTATGTTAGATAATTAAAAGATATATAACAATAATAAATATAAAATTATACTGCAATGAGAGTGGCTTGACATTTATGAATTATATATTTATTGAATTTAATATTTTGCACCTTTATTGGTCAAGAATACTGGAAACTGTGGGAAATGAGAGCAGAGGCCAGGATGTGGGATTACTCTAATGTGTTTGTTTTTTTAATTAAAATTTAATGAGAAATTACTTTCTCCTACGTATCATGATAAACAAAATTTTATAAAGTTAAAAGATAGAAAATTCTTTGGTTCTGGAAAATTGGTTCCAGAGTGTAAACTGTAAGGAAACAATAAATTATAGTTCACTAAGCGACCACTCTGAGCTCTTTGAAAGCAGCAGTAAACTCGCCAGTAATTAGGAAACTTGCCAGTAAACTATTTGATATCAGCCTCAAATTTCAAACTCATCAAGTAAGATGGCCAGTGCCATCACTCTGATTATATGGTAATACGATTAACTTCATGAATAGAAACTTCTACCTTAAATCTGTAGCATAATGTATGGATGACCTACTGTCTTTCAGTTTCTCACTCAACTTGTGAAAAAAGAATATTGGAACAGGAACTCTTTTCTGGATAGGTGTATTCAGTTGAAGGATGAGAACTCAAAAGACCATAAGTTATGTGTGTTTCCTTGACTCTCAGTTCCTCTGCATGTCCTATCTTACTGAAGCCTGTTACTGTGCCAGCAAACACTTAGCATATGTGGTATTCCACTTGTGACCACAAAAATATACCAGTTTTTTTTTTTTAGCACATCTTAAGCTTATTGTTTTGGTATGAGGAATGAATGAAGTCCTGAATGAATGTGTGTTATCAACATAAACAAGGCTATTCAAGGACCCCAATGCCTCAAACCCACTGAAATGGCACAGCTTTCCCATGGTAAAGTATGAATCTGATGAATGATTGACCTTTAATCAAAAGCGGTGTTTGTAGAAACTATCAACCACAGCTTCCTCCCTGTGGATTATTGCAACCTGAAGCTATTTCCTTACAGAGATCGCCTACCAAAGTTACCTAACACACCACTTCCTCCTCCAACTCTGTATAATAAACCCCACTTTCTCATTAAGATGTATACAATAAATGTGGCTCTTCACTCAGCTTTATATAATAAACACATTTAGCTTGCTGGCTGCTGGTAGTTCTCCATCTGAGAGTCCTGTCCCGCAGAGTCCAGACACATGTGTGTTCTATGTGTCTACCCTTACTTCATTATTTCATTGCCCCAGTCACATCAAGTCCAAGGCTGTGCAATTCGCAGAATCTAGGGTATATACACATGATTTATTCATCAATTTATGCTCAATGGCTAATACTGTTCTTTCACCCTGGCCTTTTGGGCTTAGCAGGATCCTTTCTTCTCTACCTCAACAAGGGATTTCATTTTGAAAAAAAAAAACATTATATCAGAGTTCACCTCAATAACATTCTAAGGACTGCTTTTGTTTTCTTAATTCATTATTTCTTTTTAAGTGTTAGAAATAAAAATATTCAAGTTCTCCTTTTTTATTGATTTTATTGGGCTCTACATTCTTTTTCCTCTGCTCTCATTTTATTACATAGAAATTTCATTAGCAGAAGATTTCCCAAGAATTATTGATACATTTGCAATTCTAGCTTAGTAATACCAAATACTGAAATACATTAAGACTTCATGCAAAACTGTCATAGATTTCTGTTCTAAAGTAGAAGTCATCTGCAAACTTCTTTCATATTTTTATTTAAATTGCTCTCTATAAAGTTTAGTACAATGTAGATTCCACAGGCATTTGAACACCAAGCTGAAAAATATCACAGCAATTTTCTGCCAGGTGTAATTTGATATGCTATAAACCCTTGAAAAAATCAGAGATGGTAGCGAATATGACAACTGACCTTTAGTTATAATACCAGAAATGTGATACCATAAAGATATCTGGGCTCATTTTCTTCTCTTGAGGCCATTTGGGAAAAAAAGAAAAAGAAAAACAAAACTTGCTCTGAATATTTACTAGGTAGGGCTGTGAGTTTATGCTGTATGTTTCCTGACAATGCACATTAGAATCGATTCTGTGCTGCCAAGCATTTATCCCATCTCTCTGAAAAACAAAACCACATTTTGTTTTTTATTTTGTTTGTTTTTTTTTTCAGCAGTCAGATAAAGGACCATTTATCATAGTATGTGAGAAAAGCAACAGGGTAGACAAGCTGTAAATCTCAGCAGGTGCTGGGGGAGGGAGATGAATTAATAGGAGGAGAGAAAGCCATGCTTTTGAGTCAGTGTTTAAGAAAACAGATGAGCTTAGCAAAGGAGCTCTGCAAGTAACTACACTGGTTCCTTAAATGAACAGAATTTATCAACACCAGATGATTTGTACTTCTTTTAAATCAGTACCTAAATGTTTGATATGTCTTTCACTAGAGGCCAGGAAAAGACAAATGAATACTGCAGTTATATAGAGTAAATGTTGTGATCTGGATGTGCAATGTCCCCTACGGACTCATGTGTTTGAACATGGTGATGATGTTGGAAGAATAAGTGAGTCATAGGCAGTGATCCTGAAGATATTAGTCTATTCCCACTTCTTATGTCCTTAAACTTGATAGTTTCCTCTATCCTTTCAATGAAATGACAAGTCAATATAAACCTCTCTTGTCTCTACATTGTTACAATTGTATAATTATTAAAATAATCTAAAAGTCTGAGTTCAGATGCTAACTGTAATTTCTTCCAGACATTGAGTAAATCTGTATCACCTCTTCCATATATTTTATGATGGTCTTGTCACCACTTTTATTGACTCCTACCAAGGTTCAGTTGTGTCTAATCACTGCCAATGCACAATCTTTTCTTTATACTTTTATGCTAAGTCGTTTCCATTGAATATATGGTCACTATTTCTCTCAGAATCTGAGATCACTAATACTTTACAACATACTCAGTGGCTCTCCCTTGTTTAAAGTGCCAAAGACATTGCTGTATTATAAATCTAATACCTATGAATTTGCCAAGTAACTATATATATATATGAATAAAATAAATGAAATTATTTTAATTTTGCAATTCTTGCTTATGACTTAAAGGACTGAAACTATAAAGAATCTCCATATATTCTTTTTTATCCACTCCTTTACTCAAATTTATTGGTTTAGATTGTGAAAATTAGAATATACCTCATAGAAATATGAATTCATAAACTGAAAGAAAATGAACCCAGATTTATTCTGTTCTCCATATATACCTAAGTATTAATGTAAAAAAGTTGGGAGCTGGCAGCTAGCACAGTGATTAAGAACACTGCTATTCTTGCAAGTGACCAAAGCTCTGTGCCTAGAACCCACATGGAGTGGCTCACAACTGCATATAGCTCCAGACCCAGGGTGTCTAATACCCTATTCTGACCTCTACTGGCATCTCATTTTACATGTGCACATAAATAATAAAATAAAAAGGAAGGATAGTTAAAATTTTCATCAGCTTAGAAAAGAAGATTCAAGGAGAATTCATATAAACAATCTTGGCCAGCTAACTTTTCTGATACTTGTCTTCATTTAAACTGTTAGAGTTAAATTTCTTTCATTCTTGTAATTGTTCCTCTCTGTTTGTTACCTTTCCCCGTGGCTTTGACTATATACTTGAACATAAAAGCAATTTAAGGAACAAGGATCTATTTAGACTTGAACTTCAAGGAAATATATACCATGATTATAGACAAAGAACAGTGGAAAGGGAAAGAGGCCAACTGGTCACATGACAGCCACACTCACAAAACGGAATGTATAAAGGAAGTTAGAATGGCTATAAAACCTTAAGGTCCACACACAGTGACCCCTTTCTTCTATTTAGAGTCTACCTCTTAAGAATTTATATTTTTTTCCAACAGCACCAGTAACAAAGGATGTTATAATGCAAGCACAAAGAAAACTAAACATATTTCATATTCAAATCATATCATACCTCTAAAGATATATTTTTGCAGATACAATATAAAACAAAATTTTAAGTGCTTCTTTAAATTCTTTTTCGAGAGGCTCCCATTTATAACAATACACATATATGTTAGAAATATACATTATTAACATATATATCATATAATTATAGCACACATTTGCTATGCAATACAATATTGATGTATATCTTACTATAATATATAACATATATTATTAAAATGTTAATATATCATATATAAATGCATATATATGCTAATAATATATTTAAATATATGTTAATATGTTAACAGTATATATGTTGATAAGTTTCTTCCTGTTTTTTTTTTGCCAATCTTTATTTTCAACAATGGCACATTTCAATTATGAGTCAAAAAGGCTGTCACTTTACCCTATAGTAACTCAAGGACTGACTATAGTGGTGAGCAATATATCATCAAGATTCCAAACAGAAGGAAAATGTGCATCAAAAACTGTGCAAGAAGACAATGAAGATGATGTTTCAAGAAAACATGGGATAAATATTTTGAAACTCAACTGAGGAAGAAGAAATTCTCTCTTTCAAACAAATGCAAGTCATTTAGTATCTCAAATGGGAATTTCTATCCATTTATGTGGTTTAAATCTTTGAATTGAAACTTTTAAATGATAATTCTTAATTTTTTGAGACTATAATTCAATTACATCATTTGCTCCATCCCTTTATTCTTTCCAGTTCCTCCCATTCATCCCTTGCCTTGCTCTTTCTCAAATTCATGACCTCTTTATTCCTTCCCAGCTGTGATACCCATGAACCACAACTGGTACAGGAGAATTGTCTGTATTTTGTCAATCATGTTTTAAAAAAATGCTGATTGGCTGATAGCCAGACAGGAATTATAGGTGGGAAAACCAGACAGGAAGTAGAGGTGGGACAATGAGAACAGAAGTATTCTGGGAAGAAGGATGTTCTTCCCCCCCAGTCCTGAACAGACAGAGAAGAAGCAGGATGTGACCTGCTCTGTTGAAGAAATACTAAGCCATGTGGCTAACATAGAGAAGAACAATGGGCTAATATAAGTTACAAGAGTTAATAAGAAGCCTGAGCTAATGGGCCAATAAGTTTATAACTTATGTAGACCTCTGTGTGTTTTCTTTGGGGCTTACCGACTGTGGGAACTGGACAGGACAGAAACCCCAACAAGCCAGCCGCACATGTTACACACAACAATGACCAGCATGGCACAGTATCTCTAAGGGTACAATAATATCGTGTATAACTTGGTAGCTTTAAATCATCTCGAGAAGTAAACCATGAGTAATGCTAGAAATCCAACCAAATACCTTGGGCTACTGAACTCATGATTTTGAAAAAGAACCTACAAGAACCACTTTACCAAACAAGCATAATCCCTATCTACATTCTGTAAGTTTATACTCACAGGTAAGTTTAGTTCTCATTTCTCATCAAATAAAATATTTTCAGCAGAATATTTTAATGTTTTAATGTTTCCCTTTCAAGAGTATCAGCCATCTAGGAACCTCAGTAAACTTTCCCAGTTCCATTAAACAGTGTTGTGCCATAAGTCACTATGTAACTGTGAGAATAGACTGGAGAAATGCAATTATCCTAGTTTTTCTATTATGTCAGCATTACTTTCTTGTATATGCTGTAGCAGAAGACCAATAAATTGAATGTATTTTTGCAACATATTATTTAACATTTTAGTTG
>NW_026068011.1:1001280-1007018 GCF_014885135.2 Alexandromys fortis
TATAGTGTGTCTGTTATGTGCATGTTTATACAAAATTTTTTCAAACATTAAAATTTCTCTGGAATTACATACAATCTAGAGAATAGTAATAAGATTTTATTTGTGAGATGGATTCAAAGCACATGGCCTACTGCTTCATAGAAGTAATAAGAAACTACTGTTAATACCCACATGGATTCCATGGACAACATTTGCAACTAGAACATGATGCCGTTGAGTAACTTTTTCCATAGTCACATAAACAAATACTAACCCACTACAGATGGGGTTGCAAGGACAAACCAAATAAACCATCTGCCAAAGATTGACTTAGTGAATGAGTTTATTGGTATAACTTATAGGAATGTAGGTAAAAAGTTCCCCAAAGAGGAGATAGCTCACAGACAGTTGTATGACCGAAAGGATCACTATAGCCCAGGTAACTGCTCACAAAAGTTTTAGTCCTAGGATTCTCTGAACGTTGCCAGACCCTTGGGTATGGTAGAAATACTACTTTCAACAACAATCTTTACTGCTTTTATTATTTTTAACATGTAGGGATCCTGTGAATTTGATACATTTTATGAATTTGCGTAGGTTTGTGAATCATGTACATCTTAGATCTTAAGGAGCTTCACTCCAGAATTGATATTTCAGCTCCCAGAAAACTGCCACAAAGTTGATGCATTGCTTACTATATTGCTTATTATAACCCATGAAGTTAAATAATAATGAAAATGCAAATTCTAAAATGAGATCACTATGTAACTGGTATGTCTGCAATGACTTTTTTTTAAGAGACACTTAGGAGTCTCAATATGACTTCAAACCTCTGAAACTGTGAATCCCAAAGAAATAGGGATCTCTTCAAGAACCTCATGCTAGGACAAACAAAAGGAGCAAACTAGGTGGAATTCATTTCACACAAATGTTTGTTACACAGTCCCGACAACAGGATAACACCGAAACCTAAGCAGTGATGGGTCAATGGTAACTACAACCACACACTGGCCTGACTGCTTAGCTGTATATGAACTTCGTCTCTTATTTAAAGTTTAATATCTATTAAGACTCCAAAAATAGACTTGAGAAGGTTGCCGGGTTTATTTGTTTCTCTTTCCAACATGTTCATATTAAATGTAACTCATTATTCCTGCTTTCTACTATTTAATTTGGTGCCTCTAATTGGTCTATTGAGGATGGGTGGCTGAATCTGACTTAAGGCAAAGGATTGGAACCAAAGTGTGGAAACAAGCACATATTTCATATATTTGTGTTTTTAAAAAAAGAGAATATGGAATTGTAATATATATATATATGTATATATATCCCTTAGTGATTATTTTTCATTAATATTCAATTAACAAAACAGTAGCTTAAGCCAGGTCCTGACTCCTCTTCTGACCAAAAGGATTACAAACTTGAGTTTTTAAACACACAAAACTGTTTTGTTAACTTTGCTTGAAATAAACCAATGTAACAGCTTGTTTTAGAGGCAGATAAATATGGTACTACTTATCAGGGTCACATTTACAGCTTGAAATCATAATAATGTGATATCAGGGTCTCTTCCAGTCATCTGCATTTAAGTTTGCAAATACAGTTGGAAAACTGATGCCTTTTGTACACTTTTAGGGCAAATGTCTAGAGCCCATCAGTTGTAGAAATTGGTGTCCTGTTTGGACTGTCAAAGATAAAAATTTGTGAGTAGGAAAGAGGACGAGGTTGTTGAAATCTAGCTGCTGCCAAGGATCTTACAGATCGGGCCATGCTCCCTGAAGTCCCTCTCCTGTCCAGGATTTCTGTGATGAGCTGTTCTTTTGCAAGTGTTCCTCTTAATGCTCCTAGTCTATATAGGGTGCAACACGACAGAGGGCAGGCAGCATAGATCACACATTCATAAATTCTGACTCTACCTCAATGTGTAGGATATCTCCTTCCTCTGGAGCTGATTTTGTTTAGTGGAATTGAAGTCTCTCCCAAAATTTGGATATCTGACATTTGCTCTAGAGCATTAAGAGCTTAAGAAAGCTCTCATCTGAAGAAACTGCTTCTGAGCTCCTTCTGACACCTTTCGCTTATACCCCTCTCTCTCCATTTATTTAACAGAGGTATTGCCAAGTCAGAGTTTCAATGAAATGCTCTTGAACTACCAAAGAATTAATGGCACTGACTTTTATAAATTCTATTTAAACTTTGAAGGGAGTAAGTGTAATGAAAAAGATCAAGACTTAGTTATGATAATTCCTTGTAGGGAAGTTGTCTGTGAGGATGAGTTAAAGGAACCACAGACTTGATCTTGGCTTGACAAGTGATCATGAGTATAATCAGAGATTTAGACTCATAATCAACACTGAACTAAGCCTTCTCTCTTGACCCTCCCAACAAGGACTGCTCATAGACATTTTTTTTTATCCTAACAATTTTAGTTTCTTTCTAAAATAGTGGATGACTTAGTAAAAACAAACAAACAAAACCAACACTCAGGGAGGTAACGGTGATAGTGTTCCCAGAAATTAAGCCATATGTTGTCATTTCTTGCATATGGAGCTTAGACCTTATGCTTCCATTGTCCATTGAGCCTGGAATGCAGAGGCTCTATCTGTTTTCTTTGATGATTGTTGTTCAGTGGATAACTCTCAGGTTCCTGCAAAAGATTGTCTCTCTCTCTCTCAATGCTAACAAGATGGTTTAAAAACATTTATATATGGGGCAGAGAAAAAAATTGGCAATTGGGAAATGGTTCTAAGAAAGACATCTGATAAATGTGTATTCCAGAAAGAGAAAAGCAGGACTAAGTATCTCGTGGATACTTAGGGCATCTTAGTCACTATCACACAAATGGATATCATAGAGCCAGGGCAAGTGTTGCCATCACATTCAGCTATCTGAACAGATTAGAAGGCCCATACAAACTGTATGGACCAGTACTTGCACTTCACACATGCAAAAGCATTATGTTTCACTAGTTCGCCTCCAACACTTTAAATGTGTCAAATTGAATTTTTCCTGTGATGATTACTTGATCACTAATATCATCTTGTCATCCAACCAATGGATCAGCATCTTGGAGCATGCAAAGTCAAGGCAATCACATCACAAATATAAATGAGTAGAGAAAAAGTCATTCCCTGTGATGTAAAACAAAGTATGGGGGTTTTAATACCCCCAAAGACCCAAGGGCAGTATGAGGCTGGCCAATTCCTGAGAAGCTCAGTTGAGCTTTGTGTTCTATTTTTAGGTTAATGACCTAATAATTATCTAAGAGACAAATTTTATGGTATACTTTGCTCAAAGTATTGAAACTCACATTTAAAAATTTTAAATGTTAGACACTGATATCTCCAGATACGCTTAGCCAGCATCATACAAAGCCAGTTGAAAATATATCAAATGACATTGTGAAAGTGTTACAAGGGTCTTTATTCTCAAAACTGGGCCCTAGTAGTCCAAAGAAACTAGGCTATCCTGCTTACCCTCAATGCAACAGCTAAAGAGCTAAGTTCTAGTGAAAACATGGAGAACATTTTTTTTAACATGGCCACATGAGGAATAACAATAAGTAAGAACTACAGTGACTCCCCTAAGTCCATCTTTGAGGTACTAACATGATATTTTGCTTATATAGAAAATGAGAGGTATGCACAACTAGGCTTTCAACATCAAAGTGTGTCCTGATCATCACTGGCCCATCGTTAATTCAGCTGTAGTCTGCCTTGAAGTTGTCAGCACCATAAAATATCTCCCTGAAATATATGATCCCCTTCTGCCTAGCACAAAGGCCTCAGTCTTTCTATTACTCCTGTGTAAGAATCCTGAAGAATTTCTAATTACCCAGATTCATTGTTTCAGCAGGCTAATAAACAACAGGAGGGATACAATTATCTTTAGAATATTTTTCTCCTGTAAGTTCAGTGACAAAGATGCATTAATCTATAAGTACTATGAGTATGCCCCTAACAAGATGAGACCAACTTGCTGGCTATTAATCTCTGGAGAGAAGTTGTTGTTTTCATAAGTATTTAATTTTCAGTTTCTATAAACCATTTAATAGGGTTAACTCATCTGTAGGAGATTTAAAATACTCTGCCATTAAGATAGATTTTAAAGAATATTTGAGTTCTGTTTTCATAAAAATAATATAAAATTGCAAGTCAAGGAGTCACTTTTCTAAACTGCTTTTTCACTCAGCTTGTGATCTATAACATTTCAGTCATGTCAAAGATGATTGTTGCTAAGTAATTGAAACTGTTTCAGGCACTGTTAGTTGATTGATTTGCCCAATAAGCTTTACTGAGATCCTCTAGCCAGAATTGCTCTAAAAATCTTCATGCATATAGCTCTGATTCACCTACAACTACATTTGAATATGGAGATCCCTTTAAGTTGAATGTCAAAGACAAAAAAAGATTATTATTGTCATAACATAAATGCTGGCTCAGAAAGGGAGCCCACATGAGAACTCTATTCAGAATGAGCTTTATTAAGAGGGGCAGAGATTGGGATAGAGGGAGAGAAAGAAGGGAAGAGAGAGAAAGAAAGAAAGAGAGACAGATTCAGAGACAGAGAGACTCAAGATCCCAGGGGCCATGATCCGGCCTTAAAGGAAGAGCATTAGGGACATACACCATCATCCTCTAGACAAAGTGATGTGGCTGTGAAGTGAGAGAGGTAGCCTATCCTTCAAAAGCTGACCAGAAGCTGCCTTAGGAGAGAGAGATATCACATACAGTATAGTATGATGGTGGACTTAAAGGAAGGAACCTTTAAAACCCATAAAGAAATTTGATTTCTGAGCTTTTAGGATGGGGGTCAAGGGGCAGAAGTTCCACACAGCATGATTTAGCTTTGCCCATCACATGTGCTACCGAGGTAGGCCCTAGGTAGGACCATATATTTATCTTGGAGTTACAAGGAGAAGGGACTAGGCTTAGTTTTTCCCTTTGAGATCTAAACATTGTTAGTTTCAGGCAAAGTCTATCAGTCTTTTGCTCTAAAAGAGAAACCATAGGATTTTGTCCTTATATTTGGAGAAGAGTTAAAGGTAGCTAGAGGTCTGTGGTCTGACAGTCTTATATGCCAAAACAATATCTCCTGTCCAGAGAGCTCCATAAGAAAACCTTACCGAGGGAAAGATGGCCCTATGCTGAGTGAGCTGGAGCCCATGAAGGACAAAGAATGTTGTCTATTGAAAATGGAGACTCCTTCATTTGACAAGGGAGAAGCTTTCTGGAAATAAAGATGGTAGAAGCAACCTGAGGGTCATTAGCTTGCCTCCTCAGAAAGGGGGCAGTTCAACCGTCTTGTTACTAATCACTAATCTGTACATCTTCTGGTCTTCGTCTCACAGATTTGCACAAACTGTAAGGTTACCATAGAAATGGCGGAGAGAAAATATTAAGATTTTTCCTCTCCCTACTTTTAGCCCATTTCTGACTCATAATTCTTTTGAAATATAGGGTCAGTAAAGCACTGAGTTATGGACCCAAGTCATTTATAGCACCAATAATGAGTTTCGTTCAAGACTCTTGCCAACCCTAAGGTGGCTCCCTTAACTAAGATATGTGCTTCCCTGCTCCCCTATCCAACCTTCCTTTATCCCAATCTTCCTGTTTCCCCAAGTTCCCCCAATCCTCCCCTTCTCACTTTTCTCTCCCCGTCCTCCCTTATCCCCAACCCACCCTACCCCCAAGATCCCAATTTTCTCCCCAGCAATTTTATCTACTTCCCTTAGCCAAGAGGATAACTATATGTTTTTT
>NW_026068011.1:1007805-1009902 GCF_014885135.2 Alexandromys fortis
GAGAGGAGTGGGGGGAGGAGGAGAAGAGTGGGGGGAGGGGGAGGGAAATGGGAGGCTGGGAGGAGGCGGAAACTTTTTTTTTCTTATTCTCAATAAAAAAAACTTGTTTAAATAAAAAAAATGAGTTTCGTTAGATTTTAGGTAGTTACTTGCCTTACCTTGGAGTTTGCCTGACAATGTCTGGGCAAGTTTGTCCACTCAGTGTCTGGAGACTCGCTCAGACAACCTCTCCATGCAGTGCTAAGGAGGTTCATCCTACCTACTTTCTTAACACTTTTCACTAAGTAGGAAAAGAAGAATTTCACCCTTCATAAGTACATTTTTTTGCTACTGTGATTCCACTATGTTAGAAACACAGAGTGTCTAAAATGTCACAATCTAATGGATATCAAAACACTCATAAGAAATATTGGCATTATTGCCTGGAGTTTCCTAAATACTCCTGATAGCTCTTGATAGCTGACTTTTGGAAAACAAAGTTCCTTTTATTACATTTTTAACCACTGATATTAATGTCCAGGTCACAAATTACATTTTACTTAGTAAATGTTACCAGGGAAAGTAGATTCCAATTTTTGGCTTCTGAGTTTCATTAGTGAAAGAATTTAGAACGTGGACTCAGAAAAAGCTTAGTGACCATTTGATTAGAGTTTGAATGAAAAGCAATAGGACAAGAAGGCTGAAAAGTCACAGTGGCTGTCAGAGGGAGGGAAATGGAGAGAAATCCATGTTTTTAAATCAGGTAAGTCAAAGGTCTCTGTTGGTGGTTCAAGGGACACAGAGATGGATTGTCGAGGGTAAGATACTTGCTAGAAGAGTCAGTAATACCATGGAGAGACAATTATATAAGTAACAGGATAGTCAGCACAATGAGAAGAGAGTTCAGGCCCCACACCAGAAACAGACCCTACAGCTGGTCTCTGAGGACACAAATTAGAATCCTTGATGTAAAGGTGGGTGATAGTTATTTTAATAAAGAAGGTTATTCACACTGGGAGCCTGCATTTAGGCTCTCTGATTCCCAGGCAGGAGTCAGGGAATGGGGCAGGGGGCAGGATATATGGCCTCAAACACTCCTTTTGTTGTAAACTCATTTCCCTTTATAAAACATTCTAACACCTTGAAGCAAAGAATTAATTGTATAGGGGCACATAATAAAAACAGAGGCAGTTTATTCAAAGAATAAAAGCACTCTCAAGAACAGGTGCGTCCTGGTGATCTCAGGGGAAGAAGTCCAAAAGCCCTAAGCCAGAGGTACCATTATCTTTTATAATATATTTACTGAGCACAGTCCTTTTGTACTATTATATAACATGAGCTTTGCTTGAGCATGCTCGGTTTATTGTATGAAGGCATAATGAAGAATGCTACAACCTTTTCTAAATAAATGGTTTCTTTCAAATATAGTCAATGGGTATGCTCCCAGTCAGTACATTCTTGACAGAACTATAGGAATCTATCTCTCTCTCTCTCTCTCTCTCTCTCTCTCTCTATCTATCTATCTATCATCTATCAATCTGTCTATCAATTGTCTATAATATTTACATTTTATGTAGGTTTATAGATAGTTATACAAGTATTAAAGGGCACTAATCATAGTTGAAGGATTTCTAAGGGATCCTACTTGAGATTAGACCTTCAATAAAAATCAGCAAAATTGCCCTACAATCATCAGCTTTGAGTACAAAAGGGGTACTCCTGCATTTTGGTCTAACCAACAAGGAGAGATTTAACTGTAATATATAGGCGATGAAAGGAGACTGAGAAGAGACCCACACTGGAGCACCGGTCTGAAATCTCAAGGTCCAAATCAGGAGCAGATGGGGAGAGAGCACGAGCAAGGAACTCAGGACCGCGAGGGGCGCACCCACACACTGAGACAATGGGGATGTTCTATCGGGAACTCACCAAGGCCAGCTGGCCCTGGTCTGAAAAAGCATGGGATAAAACTGACTAGTTGAACATAGCAGACAATGAGGACTACTGAGACCTCAAGAACAATGGCAATGGGTTTTTGATCCTACTGCATGTACTGGCTTTGTGGGAGCCTTGGCAGTTTGGATGCTCACCTTACTAGACCTGGATGGAGGTGGGTGG
>NW_026068011.1:1009928-1026462 GCF_014885135.2 Alexandromys fortis
GAGGGAGGGGGACTTGATTGGGGGAGGGGTAGGGAAATGGGAGGCGGTGTCAGGGAGGAGGCAGAAATCTTTAATACATAATTAAAAAAAATTCTCACACCTAAGGACGTAGCCTCCATGATGTCACAGCACCATACATGACTTATACCTTCATGGTAGTCCAGATGCAAGCAAGCCTACCACATAACTAACCGTATAAAAATATAACACATGCAATTATGTGCAATGGATAGCATTTGATAACAGTAAGTGACTGGGCCTCCACTAAATTATGCTTTTTATCATTATTTTAGAAAACTAAGTTTTGTTTCTGTTCCTGTGACAGTTTGAATGAGAAATGGAGCTGGAGACCACATCGTGTTGGAGATGCCAGAATAGTGAGGCGTCTGCCAAGATCTGCACACAGAGAGTGGGACCCTCCCAAGGGACTGAAGGACATTTCAGGCAGAAAGTCTAGAGGGGCAGAGGTGCCCAAAAGGTAATATTCTAATTGTATTTATTGTTATAAATTTACACTTTAAGTTTGAGGGCAGTTTAAAATAAGTTTTAGTGTACCCACCACGCATGGCTTTCCTTGGGATATGCTCTATGCTATATATTTTATAAAATTTAGATATAATAATTGTTTTATTGTTATTACTATGAGCTATGATTTCTGTGAACCCCACTTAAAGGTATGTGTATTAAAAGCTTGGTCAAAATTGTTGGAACCTGCTAGATGGCATGGTGTAAAAGGACCTAGTAGAAGTTCGTCTGGGATATCACCTCATAAAAAATAGACAGTTTGGTCCTTCACTTCCTCATCATGAAGTGAACTAATTTCCTTTGTTATACAATTCTGACTTGAATTTCTCTTTTATTAAGAGCCTCAAACAATATGGAAAATCAATCATGAAATGAAATCTCTGTCTCTACGAGACAAACCCAAACCTCTCTTCATGAGCAAATCATCCCAGGTATTTGTTATAGTGACATAGACTTGAAAGTCAAAATGATTAAGTTTTAATTAATTAAATGTATTCATATATTATATTCATTTATTAATTAAATTATATATTATTATAAAACAATAACAGTAAAAAATTCCTTCTAGAAAATACTACAATGGTGGAGCATGATTAATAAAAATTCAGATATAGATATTAGAGTTCAATCTGAAGACCAAAGAAGTAAAAGAGTCAGCCACTGGCTCTTACCTTGACCTCAGTCCAAAATGGTGACCCTGACTTCAGAAATTTCAGAAATGAGACTGAGTCTGTGAACTGTCTCCTTTCATCTTATATTTCTTTCTAGGACTGTGATTAAAGGCATGCACCAGTGGGATATAGGCATGCACTGCCCAGTTTCTATGGCAACTACTATTGCTCCTGGGATTAAAGATATATATTACTACTGTGTGGTCTGTAAGGCTGACCAGAGGGGTTGTTTTACTCTCGGATCCGCAGGAAAACTTTATTTATTAAAATACAAATGAAATGTCACTACAAATAATGACGGTATGCAGATTATTACACTGAAAATTCCATAGGTAGCCGATAAGAAGTTTGAAGGTCAAATTGAGTAGAATAGTAAACACATCAGAGAAAAGGCATAGGTGGTGTTTATGGGCTGAAAATGATAGGAACTACAACTGGTTTAGTGGAGCTTACTGGGAACTTTACCGTTAGGGTGATAACCATCTGAGAACATGGAACTTAAAGAAGGCAGTACCCATCATGATGATAAGCTGGTGGTTCAAGGTATGGTATAGACATTTTCCTCCTCCTGTATGTTTAACATTTGGTGCTATCCTCCATTGTTCACACCAAGGTATCTTGAGAAGGAGCTCATCTGATCATGCAACTATAAATTGAATGCATCTCCTTTAAAAATTAAATATCCTAATATGATTATATAATAAGAAAAATGTGTAAAATACAATTAATTCATAAAAGATCCTCTCGTAAGTAGATACCAAGTTCCAAAAAAAGAAGCTTCAGACATGTTTTAGTTACTTTCTGCATTCATCATGTGATAGTACAGTTTTCCTTCTATTCAGGTGATGGTTAAGGCTTTCTCATCTTCAGGGGAAGCAGATATAGAAGCCAAACATAATTTCTTTATAAAATAACATTATTACTCAATTTGGAGTGTTTAGTTATAGCAGCACAAACTATGACACAAATGACTGAACAATTTTCTTAAATCTTTTGCATGTATCATTTTTTTCATATATTTTAAAATATAAATGAATGTAAAGCATTGGCATATGGATAATATACGTATTATGATAATCATATGCTCACGTGTTGTGATTAATCTTCATTATAAAATTGGCTGGATTTATCCTTATAATGGAACACATGCCTTGATGTGTTCATATGGGTGTTTTCTAAAAGTTTTAATAGAAAATATACGATGACCCTGAACATAGAAGGTACAATTCCATGGTCTGTGGTACTGTGTTGATGAAAGGACAATATAGGGCGATTGGCAGCATTCATCTTTTTTTTTTTTTTTCTCCTTCTGATGGGGAAACTCTGTCAGCCAATAACCATTACAAGTCTGGACCAGATTAGGGTGTGGGTCTTATGGATACTGAGAGAAAACCACCAAGTCATTCAGGGCTCACTCTGGTTCACCTGAGGTTAGACTTCCCCTCCTGTTGCATGAGTTTATTCCTTATAACAAAGAAGATATAATTGGAACATTTGGGAGTTAGCTTGAAATTTTGGATGCACTCCCTCACCCCCAACATTTTTTTTCTCTCTGCAAATGTGGCATGACTAGCTGCCTGAACTTTCTGCCACCATGCATTTCCAGCATGATGCATTCTAACTCTTAGAACTAGAAGCCAAAAATCTATTCTTCCTTTAGGTTGCTTCTTGTCAGGTATATGGTCACAACGAAGAAAAAAAAATAACTGAAGTAATATATAACGTAAAAGAACACAGATGTTTCTTGACTTGCATGAGTATATGACCCAATAAACTCATGGTAAGCTAGCTATGTAATAAGTACAATAGATTACAGGGCTCACTGATATAGCCTAACGTAATGAGGGTGTATTGTGCTACAAGTCACTAAGCAAGGAGATCATCAAAGCTCAACTCCAAAGTGTAGTATTTACTAAATGGATATCATTTTCTGTCTATTATTAAACTGTAAATTGTAAATGATACCCATTGGCTGTCAACAGGATAATAGGTTGCTGCAGAATAAGACTGAGGAAATTATCCATTAGATTAGCAAGTTTGAGTTAGTTGCACAATGAAACAACAACAACCACCAATGTTTTTTTAGGGTTTTTTTTTTTTTTTGGCAAAAGGCTTATCCCATCCTGCTTTCCTCACTTGCATTTTGCAAGAGAGATGTAACTTTGCTGTGCTTCACTCCACCAGCCAGACAATAAAACCTATTCAATATGTTGTGTAATTGATAACTTGGCAGAAGGAAGAAAGATCTTTCTGCCCCATACTCCTAGGAGCTTAGATTAGCATTTTTACAATACCATGCCTAGTTCTCAAGACAGAATACTTGCTCCAGGCTCATTTGTTGAAAGGAATTGGGCTATTTTAGGAGTTACTAGAAACGGTAGGAGAAAGGGTGTTATTGGAGGGAGTAAGTTACAGAATCTTTGGTCTATAAAAGGATAGAATTTGTGCAGTTGTGTATATCCTTTTGCTTCTTTCTTCTCTCCTCTATTTTTGTTTCTCTGCCTCCCTCTCTCCTCTTTCTCTCTCTTTTTTGATTGTCATGAGATGAAAGCTTTTGACTGCCTTGCCCTATCTGTATGATGTTTCTGCTTTGGCAGAAGGATATAATTAATGCCCTAAATTCACTGGACCAGGTGATGATAGATTGACCTCGCTGAAACTATGAGCCCAAATGGGTCTTCCCTCCTGTAAGTTGTTTCTTTCCTATATTTGTCATACTATACATTCTTATGAATAAGACACAACTCTAGTTTTGTTTTACTTTGGTAATAAATATTATAACAAATTACAACACATTTATGATAAAGAATAAATAATTTAGAACCTTGGCAAGCCACCATGTGGTTGCTGGGAATTAAACTCAGCATCTCTGGAAGAGCAGCCAGTGCTCTTAACCTCTGAGCCATCTCTCCAGCCCTCAAAACTCTTGCTTTAGAGTTGCATAAATACTATGAATTGAATGCAGGTGCAAATTGAAGCAATATAGAAATTTTATGGATAAAGAAAATAAGTCCAGAGAAAAGAAATTTAAGTCATAGTTCTAAATTGTTATAGCTCTATCCAGTTTCTTTCTAGCACAAGACAGTTCATGAAAAGGCTTTGCATAAATTATGTCTAAAGTGGAGCTTGATGACTATGACCTTGACATCTACCACCTCCTGAATGTTAGGTTTAATCTTGTCAGTTTTTAAAGTTTAAAAATATAATGTATTATGAAAGAACTAGAAAGCACTGTCAATTAATATCGCTAAATACCCTTTTCCAATCATAGTACAAGACATGAGACATAAAAAAGCAAATGATGGCTGAACTAAGCTCAACTGGTAAAATGCCTGGAGCATAAAACCAAGAACTTGAATTCTGATCCTCAGAACCCATAAAAGAAAGACAGGTGGCAGTCCCGCCTGTAACCTTAGACTTCTGGGTTCAAAACCAGGAAGCATAAGGACAGGTGGATCCCTGGCGTGCATTTGTCAAGAAGCCTAGACCCAAATCTATGAGCTTTATGTTTAATGAGAGGCTTTGTCTCAAAAAAAATAAAGATGCAAAGTGACTGACGAGCGAAGAATGTCTTGAACCTCAGTCCTCCACAAGCAGATACAAGTACAGACACTATACACAGGCACCACACATTTACACTGGACACCCTACACAAAATTAAAAACATGATTGCAATGAAATATAATGTCTTGAACTAGAGCTGAAAATTCAGACAAGTGTATATTTTAGAAACACATTGTCTTTATTTCACAATTTCCCAGATAAACAACTAATTTCTATTGTGTATTTATTTTAAATGTACAATTATAATGAAGCTAGTAGTTAGTTTGTAGGGAGAGAAAGAAAAAATTTAAGAACTTTTTAACCTTACATTACAGAGGTTGCACAGGAAACCACTGCTTTCCAATCATGCCATGAAACTAATACTGCTTAGCTGGCTACCATGTTTATGTTATACTAGGACAGATTAAATACCTGGGAAAGAAATAAGTTATATAATTTAAATAGCACATATTCTTTCATAGACTGAAATGAAAATCTATGAGTAATTATTGAAAACCTTTATTATTAAAAATTTAAAAAGAAAATCCCATGCTCCGAATACTACTACCCTTTACAATATAACCAACTCTGTTGTCTTATCAGGTAGATAAGATTTTAAATTTTAGATGTGCATTTAGCATAGTTGGAGGTTGTATACTAATTTCTTGGCCTTTTATCATCCTTCAAAAGGAAAAATCCTCTGTCTATATGTATATTCTGTGTCTCCATAAATATGAGACTTGCCAGTATTCTTGCAATTATGTGAGTCAGATTCTGCATGACATTTACTCCTATCTGTCCCTCTTAAAGGAAAAAAGGAAAACTGCTGCTTACAGTCTCCCTCACACTGTGGGACATTATTATCACTTTGATAGACCAGAGCAATATGATTTTAATGAGGTCAATTAGTTAGACAAACTATGATAAATGTATAAGAAGGTCATTGTCAAGTTGCAGTGAACAGTAACCAGGAGGATTACTAGAAAGAATATGTTGTGCCTCTGTTTTATTTTATTATTACAAACTGAGGCTCAGAGGTCTCCCACTGGATGAGCAGTAATCTGAAAAAGCAGGTAGGGGTCTTAATCATTGTGTGTAGATAACAGTTTGTTTCAACTATATAATAAGAGTTCGAATGTAATTAACTCTATTAATCCACTAGGATGCCTAATTGTTTACTTAACTCTGTGTTTATCTCTCATTTCTTAAACACAACAATAATGCTGCTAAACACAGAGGAAGTATTTGCCTGTCTTCAGAGAAATCCCACCTGTGTCCTCTAGAGTTTGTTCTCGAGGCATATAAGGTCTTAAGCAGGCATAACATACCCTTTCTGGGCAACTCAACATCTGGCATAAGCTCTACCAGACACTGAGATTACTGGAAACTATCTTTAATTTTTTTTATTAATCTTAGAATTATTTAAATCTTTAAATAGGCTTAAAATATTTCATTAATTTTTTTACAATGTTATATAATGAGTTGCGGTCATATTCACCCCTACCTTGCCAGGTTCACCCCCACTTCCTTCCTTATCCAACTTTGTGTTGTTTTTCATTTTAAATCCATCAGGCCTATTTTGCAGCTCACATATTCGTGATATGTTTTTCCACTGAAGCATTGGTGACTTAACTGAGTCTATACTTTTTGAGAAAACTGCCTCTCCCTCTTTCATCAGCTAGCAATTCACAATACCTTCTTGGGTATGGGTGGGATTCTGTGACCAACTCCTTCTCCATGCTGGGATACTGTCTGACTTGAGCTTGCCTAGTTCTTTGCATTCTGTCATGACTATCGTGAGTACATATGTCCAGCTATTTTCCCAGAAGACACTGTTTTCTTGTAGTCACTCTCCCCTGTGGCTCTTGCAGTCTTGCTGTGCCCTCTTCTGCCATGGTTTCTAGCCATTCTGTAAAGGATATGATGTATATATGACATTTAGAACTGAGCATTGTGCAGTCACTTATTCTCTGCACCTTGGCTACTTGTAGATCCTGTACTAATCATCACCTAATGTTGATATAAGTTTCTCTGATGAGGGTTGGGAGATATTGTAACCTATGGGTGTAGTGATACATCCTAGAAGTACAGGGTGGCTTTACGTCATCAAGAATTTGTCCAAGAATTATATCCCAGCTTGCAAAGATGACAAAGACTGAAACAGAACAGCAACCAAAGGTGAAAATATATTGTGTGAGATAAAAAAGAAATCTGTGCACATGTTAAAAATAAAACTGTATTTGATGATTGTCCGAATATTCATACAATGACTTAATATGTCCAATAAATATTAGTTTGCATTTATACAAAGTCTTTACCCTTTTTCACAGAGTAATTTTGACCTAAAAAAAGAGCTCATATGGAAAGTTGGGAAAGCCTCAAATGACCATTGCTATGTCAAATAAATCACAACTATTGTTTTGTAATTTTTAGTATTAAAACATATTAAGAAATATGGCCTGCCATTTCTTTGGCTGGAACACATGATTAAGCAGTGTGGTGAACAGAATGAGCAGGTGTCATGATAAAATCAGAAAAGCCATCTGTCTTCATTTAACAAGGAAACAATCCTTTCGGGGCTTTCAAGAAGAAGCATTGCTATGTTGTTTAGAAAGTTCAATGTGTTGTGGTATTTTTTTTTCTTTTTTAAGACTTCCCTTAGTTATTTCATGCAAAGTAATGGTTAGCAATCACAGTATTATTTACTCACAGTGTGCTTGCTGTGTTATTACTAAATGTTGTCAAATACAGGTGAGGTGTAGATGAAACCTTATACTTGAGCATCAGCAAGTTGTTCTTACATTTTTGTTTTTTCTGTAGGGACCCTTTAATGTGGGATGCCCCTCTGTATGCTGTGAATATGCTTTATTACCACAGAGTTATAAAGACACTGATTTAGCCAATAGCCAAGCAAAATAGAACCAGGCAGGAAACTCAAGCAAGATACAGAAAAAAAAAAAAAAGGCAGAATTTTAGAGACATCGGTAGCCACCTGAGAAGCAAGATGTCAGGTAATACTATGGTCACATAACAATACATAGATGAATAGAAATGGTTTCATTTAAGATGTAAAAGCTAGTTAATAATAAGTCATCATCATCGGCCAAACAGTTTGCACTTAATATTAAGCCTCAGAGTGGTTGTTTGGAAACTAGTAAATGGGAGAGAAACATCCAATTACAACGCTTTATACCAATAAAGTTATTTTTATATGTTTGTTCCTGTGATTGGAGATAATGCACTGCTAGTAGAGTTGTTTTACAAATTCCATCTATTCTTCATAGAAAAAGATTATAAAATCAGATTTATTAAAGAAAAAAAGCATGAATGAGAAGATGGGTAGAAGAGGTGATTATATTTTATTTGTGCTTTAACAAATAAAGCTTGCCTGAAGATCGTAGTGTAGAGCTAGCTATACTAGTTAGCCAAAAAGGCCACGCAGTTGTGGCACACACCCTTGATCCTAGTTAGGAGGTAGAGGCAGATGGATCTCTGTGAGTTCGAGGCCAGCCTGGTCTATAGAGCAAGTTCCAGGACAGACTCCAAATCTTTAGGAAACCCTGTCTTGAAAAACAACAACAGCAAAAATAACTACATAAATTAATGAAATAACTATGAGATCATATGCGACACAGCTTTCAGGAATGCCCCCACCAATCCCTGGCCTCTCTGGCTAAATAATGTGGCTAGCTCCACACTCTGATATTCAGGCAAGCTTTATTTGTTAAAGTACAAACAAAATATCACCGCAATAAGATGTGGTATCCTTGTACACACATATTCATAGAAACATCTTTAAATAAATTTGATGTTGATTAACACAGTTATCAGTTGAATGTGATCTTTGAGTTCATATAAATTAAATCTGCTAAGAAAGAATTTCTTGGCAAGTCCCTAAATCATGAAAAATGAGAAAAAGGTGAAGAGTGACATTTACAGTAAATGCTACTCCAAATGCAGTCACAGAGCTAAATTCTGGTTTCATTTTTTCAACATAATGGAAAGAAATTCAGTAGTTATATGGAATTAGAAGAATACAAATGTAGGCAGGATTGGGAATACATATCTCAGGCAAAGTGAATTCACAAGAGTTGTTTTCATTTGTTTTTCTTTTTATTTATTTAGGAGGTAAATATGATGACTTAGATTTAGTAACTCAGAAGAACAATGTGCTTGCAAAACTGGAAAGAACATGAGTGTACTGACATGAAATGTTCTTAAAAGTTCAAATGGAAGACAGCATGTTCCTATGGACATGATTGAAGCAGTGTGGAGGGACCGAATACCCCATTTATGGGTGCAACAAAATTACAATGAAGAATGATATGGGAGTACACTCTGTGTGCTGTGATTACCATTATGAATAAAGAAACTACTTTGGACCTATAGCAAGGCAGAACTTCAGAAGGCAGGGAAAGCAAAACTGAATGCTGGGAAGAAGAAGGGAAGAAAGACACCATGGAAGCTGCAACCAGAGATAGACATGCTGAAACTTTAGCTGGTAATTCACAGCTTCATGGCGATACACAGATTACTAGAAATGGGTTAAATTAAGATGTGTCAGCCAATAAGAAGTTAAAGCTAATGGTCCAAGCAGTGATTTAATTAATATGGTTTCTGTGTGGTTATTTCAGTGCTGGGCAGCTAGGATGAACAAGCATCCCCTCCTCCAACAGAAAAGCATATGCAGATTGCTCACATAGGGTGGATGTACATTCTCTCCAAGATCTTTTGCTTAAGGATTGTGGAGGTTTATTTGGAGAGAAAAAAAAAAAAAAACAGTTTTGGAAGTTGGCTTAAATTTGTTGAATGTGAATATTGTTGTGAATTGCTCATCATAAATTTTAAGACTTCATGAAAATCCTTGACTTAAAAGGACTTGTAATTTGTTCCCAAAGGAAACTCTGCAACACAGAGACAGAGTAGCCTACATCAGAATAATGCACAATGAAATGACACAACCACCAGGAACACTTGCAGCAAATAAACTTGATCAGGCAAACACAGACAATTAAAGGCATTATGTTTACTTTTCTGTTGCTGTGAAAGGACAGTGTGACCAAGGTGATCTATAAAAGGAAGTTTATTGGAGAATTACAGTTTCAAAGGGCAAGTCCATGACCATCAAAGCAAAGTCAAGTGAGCACAACACTGAAACAGGAGCTGAGAACTTACATCTGATTCACAAGTACATGGCAGAGAGAGTTGAATGGCATTAGTCTGGATTTTTAAAGGCACAAAGTCCATCCCTCCCAGTGACACACCTCCTCTAACGTGGCCACACCTTCTAATCCTTTCAGCTTGGGATGAAATATTCAAATATACAAGCTTATGGGGTCATTTCCATTCAAAGCATCACCCAGAGAAATAAAATATTTTTGATATTATTTCAACGTGATGGTTTATCAAATTTTACGACTTTTGGTATGGTTTACATTTTCTCTAGTAAAATTTAATGTTTCTGAACTTGATCCCTTCTCTCTAGGCTGGTAGATGATCTACTAAACTTTTTAATAAAATTTAGTTATTTTCCCTTATTTTTTATTTATTTATCTATACTCTGAGAGGCCATAGAATTTATTATGGCAGCATTTCACCAGACATTTTCTTATTGTAAATTGCTATAAATTGTTGAATAATCCCTTTAAGAGTGTACCTCTTAAGCATTTCTTGAATACTGTTCTTTTCATTTAGGAGACAGCTATTGTCTTAGTTATTTTTTTATTACTGACCAAAGCAACTTAAGGGAGAAAAAGTTTGTTCTTGGCTCACAGTACACGGTTTATTACATTATGATAGTAAAGTCTGGCAGGATGGAGCTAGCTACTCTAACCCCACAGTCAGGATCAGGAGAAGAGGAAGGTTTATGCCAGATACTCTTCTTCAATTTTTACAATTCAGGATCCCCATTCATGCTACCATCAAACTCCTACTTGTTCCCAATGAAGAGAGCAATTTTATCATTATTAGCCTGATCAAGTCCATTTTACATAGTATCTCAGAACCAGACATTAATCTACACAATCCCTCTTCTCTCTGGGTTGATTCTAGAATCTTTCAAGTGGATAATTAGTATTAACTATCAATACTACAACTTGTATCCTTTAATGAAATTAACAGTCTATTCATTCAAACTAAAAACATTATAGTTAGCCAACCTAACCCAATTTTCAGAAAATGTATGTCTCCCTCTTTCCATGTCCACTTTCTAATTAACTATACCAATATTTTGAAAACAGAAGAAAAGGCTAAATAAACATGTATGGAATAAATAGAAAAAATAAATTGAGGGATAGAATACAAAGATATTTTCCAAATGAAAAAAAAATGTTAAATAGGTGAAAGACAATGAATATACTATGTTGTTTAGGAACTGAACTCATGCATCTGTTGACCACAACTGAACATAATCTATCTGCATAGAGATAGTTAATACATTAGAGCCATCAATAATCTGTTCAAAATCTCATTTTCAAATGCAGTTGTTTGTCACATTTTCTTATCACAAATCACACTCTCAGTTCAATATGCTGGACCTATACAAATGCATAGAGCTTAAAATGAGTTAATGAAGCATAGATTTACTAAATCCTCTAAAACTTAGAATAACTGTTACTATAGTATAAAGTCTGACAAATGCAGTTAGTTGCTCATACAGTATCCCCGAGTTTATCAAAACTGATTAGTAAATTAGAGCTTGATGTGTCTAGGTTGTTAATCTTAAAAAGACACCTGGGCATGTTCTCCACATATTAATTTCTCAGAGGACACAAAACACAACTTGGAAATACTAGCAGGAGAGCAGAAATAGCTTCAAACGTAGGTTGATTCTAATTCTGCCTGCACAACATTTTTGCCAGGAGGAAAATTATTTTCCATGAAACACACTTTCAAATTCATGTAAAACAGTTTTAAAAACCTGCTAAAAGTTTCTACAAAAGACAGTATCTATCAATATTTCTGCCTTTCTGTATACTTACATCTATCTATCTATCTATCTATCTATCTATCTATCTATCTATCTATCTATCAATCATCTATCTATCTATCTATCTATCTATCTATCATCTATCTATCTATCTATCATCTGTCTATCATCTATCTATCATCTATCTATCTATCTATCTATCTATCTATCTATCATCTATCTATCTATCTATCTATCTATCTATCTATCTATCATCTATCTATCTATCTATCAATCATCTATCTATCTATCTATCTATCTATCTATCTATCTATCTATCTATCATCTATCTATCTCTCTATCATCTATCTATCTATCTATCTATCTATCTATCTATCTATCTATCATCTATCTATCTATTATCTATCTATCTATCTATCATCTATCTATCTATCTATCTATCTATCTATCTACCCAACTCTCATCTGTCTTTATCATTCCCTCCTCGTCTAGTCCTTCTCTCTCTCTTTCACACACACACCCACACTATAACTGTATAACAACACATCCCATTTGTAGCCTTCTATTTTTTATGTTGTGTAACATAAAACTAACTTTGATGAAACATGTAACAATGGGCTTGCATTTTCCCCCTTGACAATAGTTTCACATGTGATGTGTAACTGATACGTTATTTTCTGTATTTGATTCCTACATATTAATTCCCATGTCTTATTGAGGGTTACTATTGCTATGATGAAACACCATGACTGAATCAGTTTGAAGAGGAAAGGGTTTATTTAGTTTATGCTTCCACATCAGATTTCATCGTCAAAGAAAGTCAGGGCAGGAACATAAATGGCAAGAGTATGGAGGCAGGAATTGATACCGAGGACATGAAAAAGTATTATTGTTTATTGCCTTGTTCCACAAGGCTTACAAATTTAGCCTGTTTTCTTATAGAACTCAAAACCTTCAGTCCAAACATGGTTCTACCACAATAGGGTGGGTTGAGCCTCCCAGATCAATCCCTAATTAAGAAAATGGAAACAAGGCCCAGTGCTATTATCAATAGCTTCTCTGTCAGCCCCCATTGTCAGCCACATTCAGAGAGTCCAGTTTGATCACCCATGTTCAGTCTCCATCCAGATGTATTTGGTGAGCTCCCATTAGATCAGGCACACTGTCTCAGTGGGTGGACCAACCCCTCGGGGTCCTGACTTCCTTGCTCATGTTCTCCCTCCTTCTGCTCTTCAACTGGACCTTGGGAGCTCCTGATATGGGTCTCCGTCTCTATCTCCATCCATCCCCGGACAAAGACTAGATGGCGATATTCAATATATTCATCAATTTGAATATGGAACAAGACCAGTTCAGGTATCCTCTCCTCTGCTGCCCAAGTATCTAACTGGGGATATCCCTGTAGATACCTGGGATCCCCTCTACAGCCAACTCTATTGCCAACCCTAAAATGACTCACTTAATTAAGATATCTTCTTCCCTGCTCATGGAAACTCACTGAGTCTGAACCAACAACTAGTTCTACATGGGACTAACCTAGGACCTCTGCATATACTACTCTGAAGTCACATTTCCCAGAAGCATTGTGGCTATACTCTTCTTATCCCTCTGCTGCAGAGCTGGAGCTCCTGCAATATCTGCCTCTTTCATTGCTCCATGCTGTTAACTTAGCTTCTAGTTGTGTCACTTTTACAAGGCTCTTGCTCAGATTGTATTGCTTGGTTTCAAGGGTGCTAGGGCAGCTTTCCCTTTTTCCTTGAAAAAATCTTCAGGTTTTTTTGTGAGTTGAAGATCAACCTGATCTACTTAGCTAATATCAGGCCAGGTCAGGCTACACAGTGAGACCATGACTTAAAAACATGACAGAAAACAGGAGAGAATCAAAAAGAAAAGGAAACTCAGGACAATTTCTGTTGAGAAGAGCTGTACTTCCTGGGCCCAGCTGTAACAGCTATAACATAGACTGAGGAACATGGTTGGTAGATGGTAGAAATCAGATAGAAAACAGCCTCTCTGACCATTTCCATGCAGTTTTGGATTTGATTCTAGAAGAATCAGGCACAATGTTAGTGCCATAAGCAGCACAGGCCATATATTGATATTCTGTTTTAAAGTCACATGAGCTGTGTTTCCTTGTGTAGCTGAAAGTCACATTTCTGTCCTTCAGTGTTATCTGTAGTGCAGTACCATTTGAAGTTTCCAGGAAGAAGATGGGGCCCTGATGTGGGAGTGTCATATATCAATCTGTTGTTTTCATTGGTTAATTAATAAAGAAACTGCTTGGCCTGATAGGTTATAACATAGGTGGGTAGAGTAAACAGAACAGAATGCTCGGAGGAAGAGGAAGTGAGGCAGACGCCATGCCTCTGCTCTCCAGGGCAGACACGATGAAGCAAGCCGCTAGGTCAGACATGCTGAATCTTTCCCGGTAAGACTGGAGCTACACACATTAAGAGAAATGTGTGTGAGAATTAGCCAGTAAGAGGCTAGAGCTAATGGGACAACCAGTGTTTAAATGACTACTATTTGTGTGTTGTTATTTCGGGGTATAAGCTAGCCAGGCAGCTGGGAGCTGGGTGGCAGGAACGCAGCCTGCAGCTCCTTCTACAGGGCCCCACAACAGTATAACTAATTTATCCTTTTGTTTTTAAAGTTCCAGTACCCCTACATAACCTCAACTTGGAAATTCTAATGGAAAATTCTAGAAATAAACAATTGATAAATTTTCAATTCCCATTCTATGTGTTGCGATGGAATCATACATTGCCCTAGTTTATCTTGCTTATATCATGAGTCATTCCTTGACTTAAAGCAATCTCCTGCATTTTTCATCCTCTTTTTTACAGGAGATTGAGAGAAACAGACAGACAGAAAGAAAGAGATAAAGACAGAAGCAGAAAGGAATTATTCTATTAATATAGAATATGTTGTTATTGTTTACTTTTATTACAGGATAATTATGATATTATAGGATGGTTTCTAGTCTAACTTTATTATTTGTCCATCTCTAACAGGTAGTAGTTTCCTACTATCTACAATTTGAGGTGTTCACCAAGGTTTCTACACATAACCCCTGTGGACCAGAGAAATGCGTTCTATCATTAGTCCAAGCCTATATCCCAGTACCACCTCAGTTCTAGCAGAATATATTTAATAAATCACATATCCTTACCGCTCTTCTGTTGTAAAGATTGTTTGTATTTCTGTTTCCACATAGAACTGTGACTCAAGCTTTTCATATTCTTGTGATGGCTATTCTTGATTGTCAGTTTGACTATATCTGTAATGAACTATAATCCAGAAATGGAGAGCGCACCTATGAGTAATATTCTATTTGGCTTATAGTGACTAAATCGACTTCTAGTCTGAACATTTGAGGAAAGAAGACATGCCTCTTATTTGGAAATGAGGCAGGAAGGCACATGCCTTCAATTTGGGCACACCTTCTTCTGAAAGCCTATATAAGCTCATAGAAGAAGGAAGGTTTTCCCTTTTGCCTGCTTACCCTCATCTTGCTAGCATATACATTACTTCACTAGCCCTGGAGCCTACTTCTTCAGGATTCTGGCCCGTACAAAAGACCAATTGAGACACCTTGCTTCATGGGATTTTTCTTTTCACAACTAGCCATTGTTGAATTAGTTTGACTGCAGCCTGTAAATCATTCAAATGTGGCGCGCACACACACACACTCATATATATGGAACCTTGACTAATACAATCCTTTTGAAATTCTCTGAGAGGATAACCACACACAAATAAACACATCCATTTAATAAAGTTGTCATCATATATGACTATCTGACCTGAATTAAGATTATAGAATGTACGATTGTAGTTGAGTATTTAAGCAAATGGAAAAAAAAAAAAAACATCCTCTTGTTTAATAAGTGAAAGACTGAGTGCTTGGCCCCAAAACTCAAAAAAAAAGGGGGGGGGAATAAATAACCACAACTGGTGATAAAAAAATTTAATGCTTTTCAACTAAGTTTTAAGAATACCTTTTAACTAAAAATGTGAGTTGTGACAGGAAAAGAAGCATTATTGTAGTTAGTGGGCACTGAAGGTAGAGTCACTTTCTTTGGGGAATCTGACTACAGCTAGGTTTCTCATAGCACAGTGATTGGGGACAACTGTGAGCACGGGGCTACTAATTAGACTCTGGGGATTTTTAACCACAACGAAAGAAGAACAGATCAACCTGGGAAAATGATGTGGTTGGAAACAGTATGGGAATTTGGGGAATGTAGTGAAAGATGGGTATAATCGATGTCCATTGTAAAAGTCTATAAAACATTTGAAAAAATAAAACAATATTATTTTTAAAAGAGGGTAGAAAACTGAAAGTTTTCATATTTGTTGGTGGTTTTTCAAATATAGTTGTAATTATTTGGCACAATATATTTTTAACTCACATATATAATAAATAAAAAGTAGACCAAAGAAAGGCATTTCTAGGTCTTTGTTTCTCTTTTACCCTAGGATCCAGGACTATCTTCAAAATGACTTTTGGATTAGACATTTCAGTATGAGAATCAATGAACTAAGATTTAAAAATCACTCCACCCCCAAGTTCCCCATTTTTTTCCCGGCAATCTTGTCTACTTCCCATATCCAGAATAATAACTATATGTTTTTGTTTGGGTTCACCTTCTTATTTAGCTTCTTTAGGATCTCGAATATAGACTCAGTGACCATTATTTGTGACTAGAAAACAATTATGAGTAAGTACATCCCATGTTCCTCTTTTTGAATCTGGGATACCTCACTCAGGATAGTGTTTTCTATTTCCATCCATTTGCATGCAAAATTTGAGAAGTCATTGTTTTTTTTTTTTTTTTTTTTTTTTTTTTTTTTTTTTTTTTTT
>NW_026068011.1:1027322-1036193 GCF_014885135.2 Alexandromys fortis
TTTTTTTTCTTTTCTTTCAATAAAAAAAAAAGATTTAAAATCACTCTAGATTTTAAACACATAGAGGCTATAAGCAGCATGTCCTACAGTTAAATGCCTCACCTAACTCAACTGTCCACCTGGATCATAATTGCAGTTTCTGTGGACGATGGTCCCACTGTATGTTTACATATGTTTCAGTTTAAGAATTAAGAATTTACTTTTTAAAATCAGCAGAACTGAAAGAGATTAAGGATATCTTTGCAAATTTCAAGATTTGGTCCTACTGTTAGATAGGCCTACTATGTTTCTATGATGTTCAGATAGCAAGAACATATTGGAAAATAATGACCATAAGAACACAATGATAATGGAAATACTGTCTTTATTAATAGTTCATTTACAGAATTTGTTCTAGGCTTATGTTTGGTTGGCCTTTACAAGGTTTTCTTATGCTGTGGAATAATTATCTTGTATGCTGTAAAGGTTTGTCACTCATATTGGTTTAATAAAACACTGATTGGCTAGTAGCCAAGTAGGAAGTATAGGCAGGACAAACAGACTAGAAGAATTCTGGGAGGAGGAAAGACAGAGTTGGATGCAGAGGAAGCAAGAATGAAAATGCTTACTGATAAAAGGTACCAAGCCATGTGGCTGAAGATAGATAAGAATTATGCATTAATTTAAGTTGTAAGAGCTATTTAGTAATAACCCTGAGCTAATAAGACAAAGAGTTTATAATTAATATAAGCCTCTGTGTTTTTCTTTGGGACTGAAAAACTACAGGATTGGGCAGGACAGAAATTTCCATCTACAATCTTAGAGAAAGGATGGCCTTCATCTGGTGATCTAAGTTTTATGGAAGTGATGGTGGTAATTCTAGTTTATGACTTGACTTTCTGCTCTCCATGGGAGCATCAGCTTCTCCTATGACTCCAGACTACTGTTCCATTCCTTGCTGCTGCAGAGAAGATATAATCTCCTACATGGATGTACCCTAGAGATTATGTTTAGCAAAAGGAATTTGAAAAATAGCAGATACAATAAATTCACTCAAAAAGTTCCTTGTCTTAGCAAATGGTTATAACAAAAATCTTATTAAGTAATGCCCAATCTATACGAGGAAAAATTAAATACTCATGGTGATATAAGGACACAAGGTTTTATATAACTAAAACCAGGTAAAAATCACTCTTATCTTCCTTTCGCACCTCAGTATGTTTTATTTTGTGTAGGTATCTTTCTTCATTCAACACATTACAAATACATTTTAGGTTTTTCCTATTTCTGATTATTGTTTTTCTCATGGGCCTTTCAAGATAGTGTAAAACTCCTATTAAATTTGTGTGATTTTGCCGTGTTAAATTTATACCAATTTAATTTAATTTGGGGCCCTTAGCAGATAAAAAATGAAGTTTTGCATCCATATACTATTAGGCACAGACCTCTGACTGTTTTCAGTTAGGTTCATTCTATAAAGCAAAAATTAAAACAGGGATATATGAAATTAATATTAATTTTTAAAAAGTCCTTACTCCATAATGAAGGCTAGTTTTCCATATTGAGATCATTTTACTGAGAGCCAGAAATAGCACAAAATCTACCAACTTACTGAGATATCATGATCTCGGTGACATTATTGTCATGGATATCAGGTTCTGTCTGTAGACTGGTTTTGATGCACTAATGACCCCAAAGGCAATGAGCATTGACAGATTTGAGATTTTATCATGGTATCACACACACAAAAAATATATATTATGTGGTTTTGATCTTGGTGTGTCGTTTGGTACAAAAATCCTATTTATCTTTCTCCTTCTTTCCACAGATTTCATGGCTGTACATGCAAACAACAAAAGGTATTGTTCTATAAATTGACAGAAGATAATATGCTTCACTTATAGCTTCATCCATGCCTTCTGAACCCCTAATGTCAGGGTTCACTTATTTCTAACCACAAGGAGAGAATGTTCAAAACATGTGAAGGTATTTATTTCAACTAACAAGAGTTAATACAAGCCTCTCTGCCCACACAGTGTATGAGCATGTTTTGTCTACTCAGTGATTCACTAGTTACTCATTAATTTTCTGAGTTTTTGTTTTATACTGTAATGTATGGTTGAGATAGGGTCTATTTATGTATCCCTGGCTGTCCTGGAGTTTGCTGTGTAGACCAGACTGTTCTCAAACTCACAGAAATCTTTCTGCCTCTACCTTTTGATTGCTGGGGTTAAAATATGTGCCATCATACTCAGTTAATTTTCTGTGTTTTCAAATGAAGTATATTGAGACACAGAGTTTAGAAACAGCAGCTACATAATGATGGATGCTTTTCAAAATCTATGACATTGCACAATTTCTTCATTGGGCGAACATTGCAGAGCTTCACAGAATGTATTTTCATTGCTTAATTATGTAGTAGTGTCTGCAATAAACACAAGTTAAAGATTCCACAGTCCAATAAACTTATTTTTCCGGTTAGTAGACATATATTGTAATGTAATGATTAAATAAAACATTGTTCAGTAAACACAAGAGGCAGTTAGATTGAGATTTATTATTTTTATCAGATACCAGGCTTGGTGTGCAATTGTTTATGACATAGTTTTACATAGTTTTATGGCAGGCTTGCCTATATCAGTACCATTACACACTGGTATAGTAAGTTGGTGTTATAATAAGTTTTCTCATACAAGCAACATTATACACAGGTATAGTTAGTTGTTTTTATGGTACACTTACTCATACCACCAGATCACTCAGGTGTAATTGGTTTATTTTAGGTCTCCTCATACCAGCAACATCACACAGAGGCTAGTATACTGCATTGTTAGATGTTATAATTTTATGAAGATTATGACATCACTAAACAGCATAAAATATCAGTTCTAGTATAATCACTTGGATTAGAACTTCATATATTGTCAGCTGTTTACCAAAATACTGAGTTAAGCAAATAGTTTATGAAATTACAACAGTGTGGGCTTCAGAGTAAGTATAGGCTGAATGTACTCGTGATTAATCTGTGTCAGGAAGCACTAAAGCAAACATGATAGGAATACTTTGCCCTGTGGATGGACCACAGAGTATTTATGAAGAACCTCTTCGAGTACATACTATATTTTCTCATGGTCTCTCTAACTCTGTTTATTGAAGCATTTCCCAGTTGGTGAAATCTCTACCATGTTAGGTTACTCTCTTGACTTCTGTTAAAAATTCATTTTTTTTCCAAAGAAGAAACTTACTGAGCCAAAACAAACTCTAAATGTCACATCTGCCAATTAGCACTGTGACCTTTCTGAAGTCACTTTCCCTTTCTTGGTCTTAGTTTTGTTTCTCTACAGGCTCAAACATTTGCTCCAGCCTGGTGGCTTTTATATGTTGATTCAAACTGAAAAATTTAACTTTTAACATTAATCTGCAAGGGTTTAAGTTTGGTAGTTTATGAGCCTTTTATTATAAGTGTTTCAGTTTTCTTCCAATCACCAAATTTATTTTAATATTGTCAAGATATAATCTGATGTGATGTCTGTAACAAGAGGAAGCTATAAGAATTTTCAGCTATGTTCTTCTGTGGATGAGCTTTACAAACTCTGCCAGATGGCAGTGAATATATCAGGGGTCATGCTATGAGATTATGACTGTACCTATGTCCAGGCACTATAGCACAATAAAGATCCAGTGAGATTCACAGATGGCTGGGTCCTGAAACCAAGTAAAATGATCTTGGTAGATTATTTAAACATATGTGGAACCTTAGTGATAGGTTTGTAAATACATAACAATTATCAAATTAGTGTAATCTTGATTGGTGGAAGAATAACTGTATGTACATAGTTGGAACATTATGTCAATTAATGAAACAGGCCCTGTCAAATTTAATAAAATTCTCCATGATTATAAACTCATTAATATAGTATTCTAAACAAGATTAGCTCAAGGGCTCTGGCATTGCACCTCAGATGGTCTGGATAGTAACAGAGTGTGTCCCCATTTCTGAATTCAACTGCAGTTCTAAAGTAGCTATTTTAGTTTTATAGTATGAGAGAAGATTAGGACAAATGGAGTTCTCATTGCTCATTTTCTTCTTAGTTAATTCAGCTAGAATGACTCTTTCAGCATTTGCTACCCCATCTCCAGAAACCCTTCAATCACAGCCACAATTATGTCAAATCCTGGATGTTTATCTATTATGCCTTTCTAGAAAATGAGCCATTCTTTGTGCTTTTAACCACGATACAATTAAACCACCATCACGATCTCTGTATTTCTTTCCTATGAAACCAATGGTCTCCAGTTTTGATACTTGAATTCTAGATGGTTTGCATATCAAATTCACTTATTATGTTTCTCCAATATTTTAAACTCTTATGAAAATATCATTTATAAATATTCTCTGAAATCCTGGAGGAAATCTATTTATGTATATGCCTATAAATCCATCCATACATCATTTAGTATCTGCCTATCTATGTAGATATTTATCATATATCATAGATCTATCTATCTATCAATCATCTATTTGTCTATCAATCAATCATATAGCATCTGTTATCTATTTGTTCATATTTATATATGGGCATGAATATAAAATAGTATATATTATGTAATATAACTAAGAGGCAGCATAGTGGAGAGCATATAAACACAAGAAAATTTAAATTCAGGCTCCAGGAGTCATGTTACAAGCTCATGTATTTCATCTTGTTATTTCCTTTTTACACTCTTGTTACTGAGATAATGGAACCTAAACATGGGGCAAACAGTTATACAGTGCTAAGTCCTGAAGTTCTTAAAATTCAATCTTCAAGCACACTATTTACCTTTAAATTAATTTAAAGAAAATAAGATTACTGATGTAAGTGTGGAAATTAGTGAGAGTCCTGTATAGAAGTCACACAGAATCCTTATGTCTGGGACTGCCCATCTTTTCTTTTTTACTCCACTAAATTTATGAATTATGTCACTGATAATAAATTATAACTATAATTTTAGCTATAAACCTGTTTTCTTGATGGTCCATTTCATTTATTTGATGTGGCCATCTTCCTTATATTTTCAATTATGCCATGAAGGCTTCTTGGTAATATATAAGGATAGCTACTCTTGTCAGTCTTTTCCTTCTACTTGCTTGGTATAGACTATGCCAGTCTTTGAATTGATTCTCCCTCTTCCCAGGGAGTTGTGTCTCTGCAAACACAAAGAGTTGGGATTTTTTGTATTTGATTAAATCAAGTAATATGTGAGCACTAATCCCATAGTTTGGGGCTAATAATATTTGTATTATTACTGAGAGATTTTGACTAATTTCTTTAATTTTGTTTTTGTTGTTTTGCTTGTTGTTTAAATACCCTTTTATGTTTGTTTGTACATTTTATTTTATTTCTCTCTATTATTTCATATATTTGCTGATTTATTAATTTGGCCACATTCAAGCCTATGTTAATTTTAGCTTGTTATCAATTTTGTCCTATTTATTTCAGGAAATTATCTTTCCTGTGACTTCATGTTCCAGTCATTTCTGCTCTTCCTCTAGGTGTAGGTGTCCTGCAGTGCTGCTGAGAACATACTCGCTACTAGTTCTCCTACGTTTTGCTTCCCTTGTACCGTCTATTTATTCAACAGTTGTAGAAGGTGCTTGTCCTGTGCATGATAATCTTGGTAAGCAGGTCTGTACTCTCAGGAATAAACTTTTCTCTGTTCTTCTGTAGTTGAAATATTATTTGGGCTGTCAATGAACCTCCAAATAAAGTCACAGAAACTTATTATTAATTATGAATACTTAGCCTAGATTATGCTCATTCCACTAGTTCTTTTAATTTAACAGATTAATTTAATTTTAATCTGTTTTATATCATTTATATCTTGCCTTTTTATCTTTCTTTAATTATCTATGTTATACTTTTCTGCTTCTTCCATGTCTGTCTCTGGCCCCTGTAGTCTACTTTTTTTTTTTTTTTTACATCTAGGATAAATACTTCCTCCTACTTATTCTACTTACATATAAGTTCCACATTATTGATCATTCAGCTTTTTATTAGAGAAATCAAGTACCTTAGGCAGGCTATGTAAAACAGCAACACATCTTTACATAATTAAACAAAGGCAATACATCTTCACATGGTTATATAAATGCAATACATCTTTGTATAGTTAAACATATATTCTGAAACAGTTTTCACTTTTTCTTTTAATAAAACGGCTTTAGCTTTAACATAGACTATACACAATAAGACCAATTATCAAGTAGAAATTTACTTTTGCATATCCAGTCCATTTGTATTTGGAAAATTCAGATAAACTACTCTATTATCTATCTTATGTTGGTGAGTCCAAAGATTTGTACCTAATTCACATTTTATTTTAACTTGTATTACCAGCCCCAAACTGTCTTTTTAAAAATCAAAACATATTCTTAGATAAACATTTTAAACCTTTATGTCTTTCCGTAACCCATAGAATGACTAAAATCCACCCACCTCACCTCTTGGGAGTATGGGAATTTTGTTCTCTAGACTGCTTTCTATTGTTTTGAGCAAAAGCTTTCCCAGGGGACCCTGAGAAAATTGATAAAATGGTCAATACCTAAAATAAAAAGCTATAACATTTGTTGTCCAGTCTTTGTATCATGGTAAAGTGCAAGACTTATCTGAAGTCCTGCCTAGAATAATCTGTAAGGCTGGATCATTTCAGTGAGTAGCACTGAAGTTGTTCTGAATGCATATCTCTGAGCAAAGTTAGGTAGAGGTACTCTCAAAGAACGGATCATCTGGATCACCCATTTTCATTGGTGTCTTGTTCCCTTGCTCTAAAATTCCACAAATGTTTGGCCAAATATTCTGCAACAATTGTCCACTTTGGAAGTGGGTGTTCCAATCTACTTTGGAGTATAAATCCATCTATCTGTATGCTCACCCTTACCTTAGATTTGGGAAATATTCTCTTGTAATTTTATTATTTAGTACTTCTGTCTTTAATTTTTATTCCATTCCTGTTTCTAATTTCATGGGTGGTAGATATGGTCTCAGGTTTATTCTTTAAAGCACATTATTGCATTATTGGAGGTTGTAGTCATGTGTCATTACTTTGCTTTATACTTTATGAATGCATAATTTCATTAACATTGTTTTTAGTCTGGGATCTTGCTTCTGCATCTGTACTTTAGGTATGTTTTCAAGTATCCTTCCAGTTCCAGTGTCACATTTGTTTGGTTCATAGGCTAGGCAATGAGCTAATCAGAGTGTGAGATAAAGTTTAGCACTGTAAGAGTGTGATATATTCTACATTCTCTAGTAGAACATTATAATAGTAGATTTTCTAAAACACAATTAATAAAAACTCGGAGAGAGAAATTGTATTTCCACCGGAAGATCAAAAAAGCAAAGTAATTAGTCACTGGCACGTACCTTGAACTCAGTATTAAATGGTGATCTTGCTTTCAGGAATCTTAGAATGAAACTGTGTGTTGAGAGCTGTTCTCCCGTTTTACAGTACTCTCTAGGGCTAGGATTAAAGGAGTGCATCACTGTGATTAAAGGCGTGCACTAGCCAATTTCTATGACAACTAGTGTGGCTACTAGAATTAAAGGTGCGTGCCACTTTGGCTACTTGGATTAAGGGTGTGTGTTACCATCACCTGGTCTGTAAGGCTGACCAGCGGGACTGTTTCATTCTCAGCTCTTTAGGCAGTCTTTATTTATTAAAATACAATTGAAATTCCACTACAGAATTTCTACCAGGACCTGCATGTGCCTTTGCACTAGAATGAGAGAGAATGGACAGTAGAGGGCTTCTTTCAAGCCTCTTGCCTTGCCCAGCATAAAGATTTTTTTAAACAATTTAATTTTTGTTGTGTGATTCTAGAAATTCTACTTTGTCTGAGCTTTGTCAAAGAATGAGAAAGTGATTTTTCCCTTTGTCTGTTTCCCTTTTTAGGTTTTACCTATTCCAATAGATGACAATCAATAGAAATGCAGTCATGGTGGTCATAATCATAGTAACGATATCAAGCTGTCAAAATATAAAGGATGATGGAAGCATTGGCCATCAGGAAACCTGAGTGCATTGTCCATCCCATAGGGAAATAAGATATGAATGCAAATGGACAGGAACTGTCTATTCCTCTGGTGATGGAGAGGCTGTGATGAACCTATTCCCAAACAAGAATTTCATAGGTTCACAGGTGGTTGCATAAGTTGTACATGCAAATATATTTGTCAACCATGTATTAAAAATTAGAAACTGTAGCTATAAAAATCTTAGAAATTACATGTTTCATGAATTGAGTAAACTTTGGAATATATGATACAAAATACGCTTCAATTTCGCCCCTTGACCACTTGTTCATACAATTGAAGGATATTACAGAAAAGACACTGAAGGCTAAGCAAACGGCAAAGCTTCAGGGAGAGTAATGGATTTGAGGAATTATGATATACAAAGCAATTGCTATTTATACTGAAATAACTGCTTTAGGGTACAAATTGTCCTCTCAATTCTATACTTGGCTTCTTAAACAAGTTGTGATGCTGAATTAGGCAATGCACACATCCTAGGGGGGCAGAACAAAATATTTGAATAGATAGTAGTAAATTGAATCAAACATACAGAATTTATATCTCCCCGAAAGGCCTTTATAGGATGGTGAAAACAACCTAGATACCCTTCAATGGAAGAATGGATGAAGAAAATGTGGAATATATACACATTAGAGTATTATGCTGCGGTAAAAAACAATGACTTCTCAAATTTTGCATGCAAATGGATGGAAATAGAAAACACTATCCTGAGCGAGGTAACCCAGACCCAAAAAGATGAACATGGGATGTATTCACTCATAATTGGTTTCTAGCCATAAATAAAGGTCACGGAGTGTATACCTGGTGAACCTAA
>NW_026068011.1:1038258-1045560 GCF_014885135.2 Alexandromys fortis
AGCTGTGTGCCTAGAGATAGGGCACTGTGCATGGCTCTTGGAGGCAGCAAGCAGATCCACTATGCTGGGCTATATAGAACAAGCAGGCAGTAAAGAGGTTCTTCTTTTGTTCCCACAGAGGATGAGAACCTGTGGACTACTTCCAGACTAATGTGGATTGACGGACCAAGACCTCCTGTAAGGTTGCCTTGAATACCCCTCAAAAAATTAATTGACCCAAGAAACAGCAGGAAGAAGTTAGGACAGAACTATGCCTATATTCCCAAATATTGTTTATAAATGTTTCTTTAAATTTAAAGGGGGATATCCTATGGAGATTTGCATTGACATGGATCTGGGTTTATTGATACAAATTTAAGATCAATTTTGTTATACTGTTTGTATGTATTTCTGATATTGATTAAGGTATGTTTGTGTAGCTCATTTAAAAATATAAAGCATAGAAAAGAAATATAATTTAATAGATAGTTATCCATAATGGTCAAGCTTGTAGACATGTTAGTTAGGTTTTCTAGACATATAGAGATATATTTCAGTTAGATAGGTATTCTTCAAATCTTTCACAGACTTTCAGAATATGGCATTTAAAATGTTTTAAGAACTTAGGACTTTTCATGACAATGAGACACATCTACTCCTGGCAATACTAATTACTTCAAAATGAAGATGGACATTGAAGAGGCTCCTTATGTTATTGATTAGCCACTTGGGCAAGAAACTGTTTTTGCTTGGATTGCTTGATGAACTGGACATGCAGGACCCACAGAAAAATAACTGCTGAACTTCCCTAAAGGTGAAACAATCATTTGGGGTTTCTGCTTCATTAGAGTCCAAGAGACATTATGCAGGACATAGAAGAAAGTGACTAAAAATTGCCAATCATCTTGGAAAAGTCTGCTGGATACTATGAGCCTGTAGGCTGAAGATGGATGCCCCAACAGTACAAAAGAACATTAGGTGACTGTCTAGGCAGTGAGATGTCTTTGTCATTTCTAGAGTTTTACATGTTGCTTACAATGTACTTCCTGTTTACTTAGGTAATATTATTTCCTTATGGAGTCTTTGATGGAGTTTAAGAATTTAAAGTTATATTTATAATTTTCCTTAGTTATAATAAAAGATAAAGTAGATGTAAATATTGTAATTGTAATTCTTGCTTGATACTTGTTTTGTTATTTGTAATTTTACTATGTTAAAGTTAAAGCCTTCCTTTTTGTTTAAAAAGAAAAGAGGAAATGGTGTGGGAGGTCCTTCTTTCGATGTGTTGCTTTATTTGTTAATGAATAAAGAAACAGCTTTGGACCCAAAGCAGAGCTATAGAGTAACAGAGCCAGGTGAGGAAAACTAAACTGAATTCTGGTAGTAGGAAGGAGGAGTCAGAGAGAAGTCTGGAGCCACTGGAAACAGATGTGCTGAAACTTTGCTGGTAGGCCATGACCTTGTTGTGATGCACAGATTAATAGAAATGGATTAAATTAATATATAATAGTTAGCCAATAAGAAGCTAAAGCTAATGGACCAAGCTGTGATTTAATTAATACAGTTTCTGTGTGATTTTTTTTCAGTTCTGCCTGGCTGGGACAAATAAACAGCCTCCTCCAACAACTATACTTGTCCTGTGTCACACTTTTAGTGGCTAAGTCAAGATACTGAGAAAGTTTTATGACTTGTTGACTATCTCATCCATTCAAAACTCTCTTCTTTCAGAATGATATTAGTCTACTTTTGCACATTGGAAAGAAATTTGTTATAATAAAAATACATATTCAATTTTATCTGTAATTTTTCAATTTGATTTCTTAAACTCATATAGAAAGAAAACATTACACTTTGTTTAAAAATAAAGCTGACAAGAAAATAGTGTTTAAATTCCTCAAGATAATATTAAAAAATATTTCTTGTAAAAAATAATTTCTAACCCAAAACTATAGACTCTTGTGCAAGCCTCAGAGAAGAGTTATAGGGGGAGATTTGTTCCCAGAACAGAAATGATCATGAGAGAAACTTAGCATCTACTTTGATCTGAAACATCACACTCAACCACAAGTGTTTCAAGGCCAAAACCAAAACAGCATACTGCTTATAATTTTCAGTAATTTTTTTACATAAGTAACATCATCTTATCTTAGGTCATAGGATGCTCAATATTGTGATCCAATGACTTGAACAAAACAAAAGAAATGATACTAGAAAGACACATATTGGTTAGTGTAAGTTCTAGAGAGAACAATATATTTTTATAATGTGGTTGGATACAATTTTTATTATATATAATTATATTATTAGGTAAACCATTTAGCTAAAATATCTATAAAGGAATCAAAGATTAAAGACAATTGAAGAAAATGGAATTGCATACCAATGATATGTAGGATGAAGCATCCTTAAAATAATAAGCAACTCATCTAATTTTAAGTGCAAAATAATTAATAGAAGAATTTACGTTAATGTTTAAAAGATAGGATTATATAAATATATCAGTTTAACATCTATTTTTTGATGCTAATGAAGAATAAATCACCTTTCAGGGAGAATTATACATATTGTCTAAGTGGAGGGTCTGAATTAAACAGTTATGAAGGACAGACATTATATTTGGTTTTCCTCCATTATTGCAATGTTATTCACCAACAGATAAATCACTCACACATTTCTCACCATATAAGGCATTTACTTTATTTTTTTTTTTAAACAAGGTTTCTCTGTAGCTTTGTGCTGGTTCTGGAACTAGCTCTTGTAGACCAGTCTGGTCTCAAACTCCCAGAGATCCGCCTGCCTCTGCCTCCCAAGTACTGGGATTAAAGGCATGTGCCACCACTGCCTGGCAGCATTTACTTTAAATATAAATTTATAATAAGCACTGAACAACTTCATCAAACAAAACTCCATATTTATTTTCCCTTGGGATAAATCCTAACAGCTCTTCTTTGACACATCCATCAAAATACAAAGAGTAAATGTATCTGCCCTTAATCCGGGCATGAATTATAATTGACTTGATTCAAAGACTACATTAGTATTGACACTCTGTCAATTTGGGATAAGACAGTCATGCAATAATTACAATTGCTATGGGTACATGATATGGTAGTAAACCTAAACCATAAGTTAAAGCTATAGAGTGAGATACCATTATAGAGAGGTTTCAAAGCACCAGAGATCCAAGTCATATGGACTAATCAAACACTGAGGAAGTAGAACCGCCAGCCAGGATACTTCCATGGTGACCTCTTGAGCCCTGCTGAAGTTTTTTTTGTTTTGTTTTGTTTTGTTTTGTTTAAGATTTCTATGATGTAATGCACACACCTGGAAGAATTAATTGCAATATTATCAATTTTCTTTAGTGAATACAAGGTTTTGATGACTGAATACAGTTCTCTACAGTGAGTGAGTAAGTTGAGTTCAGCATGATTTGTTTTAGAGATAATATGTTAAATTCTTTTTTGGAAGAATCAACTACTTTCTAGAAGTTTATATCTTACTGAATATGTAAATAAATCAAGTTCCAAAAAAATAAAACTGATTCTGTCTTCTATGCACAGAATAAAGGATGAGAGATAAAAAAAATAATTTAAAAGAGTAGAGAGGAGTTATAAAATTTTCTTAGGGGAACATATTAAAAGGGAGTTTGAAGCACATTAGTTTCTGAGAGCAAATTTGATCATTTACCATTTATGACTATAAATTCTCAAATTGGTACAATGAAGAACCACAAAGGGAAATGACACACAAGGTACATTCCTGGGGAAAAAAAGCACAGGTTTCCAAATAATCTTCTCAAACAGAATCTCATTAATATATGCTCATTGCCCATGCACATGTATTGCAGCACAATCTGTGACATTATTAACAAGAGAAGAACCTTAAAGATTTTGTGACTCTCAAGATGATTTTATTATGGGGGGAATCTGATCATGTTGGAAGCTTGTGATTGATACAGATTGAAAGTCTAGTGTCTTAGCAATAAGGCAATAATAGGAATCATAGGTACCATTCTGAAACTTAAATCCCAAGATACAGGTCCTGGACAAACTTTTTTATTGATTTTATTGAGTTCTACATTTTTCTTTGCTCCTGTCCCTACATCTCCCCTACCCTTAAAAACTCTTCCATGGTCCCCATACTCCCAATGTACTCAGGAGATCTTTTATTTTTCTACATCCCATGCAGATTAGATCCATGTATGTCTTTCTTTGTGTCCTCATTGTTGTTTGGTTTCTCTGGGATTTTTATTTGTAGGCTGGCTTACTTTGCTATATGTTTAAAAACCACCTATGAGTGAGTACATATGATAATTGTCTTTCTGGGTCTGGGTTACCACACTTAATATGTTGTTTTCTAGTTACATCCATTTGCTTGCAAATTTCAAGATGTCATTTTTTTTTCTGCTGTGTAGTACTCCATTGTGTAAATGTACCACATTTTCCTTATCCATTCTTCGGTCGAGGGACATTTAGGTTGTTTCCAGGTTCTGGTTATGACAAACAATGCTGCTATTAACACAGTTGAGCACATGTCCTTGTGGTACAATTGAGCATCCTTTGGATATTTACCCAAAAGTGGTATTGCTGCGTCTTGAGGAAGGTTGTTTGCTAATTTTCTGAGAAATCACCATACTGATATCCAAAGAAGCTGTACCAGTTTGCACTCCCACCAGCAATGGAGGAGTGTTCCCTTTTCCCCACATCTTCTCCAGCATAAATTACCATCAGTGGTTTTGATCTTGTCTATACTTACAGGTGTAAGATGAAATCTCAGTATTGTTTTGATTTTCATTTCTCTGATGACTAAGGATGTTGAGTATTTCCTTAAGTGTCTTTCAGTCTTTCAACCATTTTATATTCCTCTGTTGAGAGTTCTCTATTATTGTCTGTACTCCACTTTTTTTATTGGGTTAGTTGTTCTTTTGATGACCAATTTCTTTAATTCTTTGTATATTTTGGATATCAACCCTCTGTGGTGTGAGGCTGGTGAAGATCATTTCCCATTCTGTAGACTGTCGTTTTTGTCTTGTAGACTGTGCCTGGACAACTTGTTAAACAATCTTTCAAGTAATGATTTTATGTGTTCACAATTTTGACAGTGCATGGATAGTATAATCCTACCTTTAGCTTTGTAGACACTGTCATTGAATAGGCAGTTGTGGCTGTATGATAAAAACAGAATAAATCAAGACAATAAGAGTGATCAAGAGTATTAATGAGATTCCTCTAAAGTTATTTAGTGAATATGACTTTGAAAGAAATAAAATTTCACCATATTTTCCTTAGTAAAATATTAATAAAGTTAATGTTTCTTCATATTTAGGGCTGATAAAAAATTGGGATGTTTTTGGTAGATATGTTTCTGTCAAAGATATAAGATGGTACAAGGTAATAAGAGTAAGACATTGGTCATCTTTATGTACCTTATTGATGCATATTTAAAGCCTAATACAATATAATTAATTCCCAAACAACTTTTCATCGACATAAATTCGCTCAACATGTACCGTGTTTGAGTACCTGCTGAACTAGGAGGTCCAAAGTTGATCTCTGTTCCTCTGTCTTTCCCAGGCTAAATACAGTTTAGAATACCTATCAGTGGAGACCAATACATCTGCTGTTTCTCATCACCTGTTTCTTAGCAAAATTTCTGGCATAAATAATGTTTGTAAATGCTATTTGTTTGAGTTGAAAAATGGACGACTGGGAGTGTAGCTCTGTCTTACTGTTGTACCATCACCAAGTCCTGTGTTTAATTCCCAGCACTGAAGAAAATTGTGGCAAATTCCAGTCATCTCAGAACTTTGGAGGCAGAGGCAGTGGATAAAAATTTCAAAGTCACTTCCAGCTAAGAAAATGAGCTTCAAACTATCCTGGGATATATGATAGTTTATTATTAAACTATATTTAAGTTTATATTTAAAATGTTAGAATGAGACCCAAGCACCTCTGGGTGATGGGTGGTCCTGGATGGCCCCAGTGCTCTTCTAACCTCAGGCAAATAGACAACATCACAAGAACAAATAGGTAATGAAGAGGAAGGAAAGACAGAAAACATGGAGCCATGCATGCGCTAAGGAGAAAGACAGAACTGGAGTCATGATGGTAATGGCATGCCTCAGTGATCCTCAGAAAGGCATGAGATGGTCAGTGGTCCTGATAAAGCCAGAGACCTTCTTGATGGCTGTGGCACTATTACCACCAAGGCCATTGCAGGTCAGGGTTGCTGCCTAAATCCATATCAGCAGGAGAATGCTGTTGGTGCTCTTGGGAGAGCTGGTCATACCCCTTATGGGAGAGTTAATCTTGTCCCTCCTGGGCCTATAGCACTAAGGTGCAGGAGGTGGCATGCTTTCAGGGGAGCTAACACTTCCTAGCTCCAGCCATCACAAAGCTACCCTTAATTGATGAATTCTGTTGCTGATACAGGCAGAGAAAGACTCCTCCTCACTTGGAGGGCTGGTCATTAGGAATTTGTCCATGCTCCAGGGAATATATGGACATCACAAAATGGAATTTGTTGTTGTTGTTTTGATTTGATTTTTGTTTATTTTGGAGGGGGGGTCATGGGAGAAGGGAGGTGGATATGAGAAGACTGGGAGATGAACACAGTAGGGGTGCATGATGTAAGATTTCCAAATAATCAATAAAAAAATTAAAAACTGTTGGAATGAACGAATGACATCGGGAATCCAGGGGGAAAGGAGAGAGAGAAATCTCTGCTATCTGCTTTTACATTTCCACAATGACAAAAATCATGAGGGCCATGGATGTGGTGGGTATTATTTTATTCACCTGGAAAGTGTTCTGATCTATGAAGAAAACCATATGGATGAATGTGTCTCTAGAACTCACACTTTTTTTTCTTACATGATGTTTTAGCTTTTTTATTACTTTACTTTAATATAAAACAGTTTGGTCTTTTCATGAATATGTTTTATAGGCACTTTTGTTTTTTGACACAAAAAAGTTTGAATTCATATATAATATATATGTACACACAAACACACATAGTATATATATATGTGTGTGTGAACATATATGGACAAAAACATACTTACATACTTACATATATGTGGACATCCATAGAGCACCAAAGTTTTATTATCTTTCAATGAAAATTTGACCAAAATAAACTTCTGATTAACTTAAATCCACTTCTTTCTGAAAATGTAATTTTTCTTTCTTTTCTTTTACTGACTAATGTTAGATTTGGAGGAATATTTTCTATCAATATGTTATAAAACGCAGTAGTGAACTGGTATGAAAAAGATAACTGTATATAAAAGTTTCTGTGAAAATACACTTTTCATCTTTT
>NW_026068011.1:1045626-1048174 GCF_014885135.2 Alexandromys fortis
TAACCTGATCAGGTTATTGAGTGTTTCTTGTATGTATATGATTTTAGGTCTAAACACATGTTACTAAATAACCAATTAGGGATCTTCTTCCTGGGGAGGAATATTTCTCCCACTCTCAGATTCCCTTCATTGCACCATAAAATTCCCCCTCCACATCAGCATGTTTGATGGTGTTTTACTTCTTCAGGTTATTTTTAGGGAGCCTTATTTTTGAGGTATCATGGATGAAGTTTCACTGTCATTCTTGAGAGACATAAATTCACTTCTTGGTGATAACTAACAATTCTTTAATTTGACATAGGTTTGCTGAACAGGAAGGAAACCATACCTGGTACTAGAACTCTAGTTAACTATCTGGGGCTACTGAGTTCATTAATCTTACAGCAGAACCTACTTCCATCATTTTACTAAATAAGCTCAATGTTAACTGCATTCTAAATATTTATCCTCATACCCCATAGATAAGGGAAGCTTTCGGTACTCATAAAATAAAATTCTCTTTGTCATAGAGCCACATCTTTATAAAATAGAGCCTATTTCTACAAGTCACAACTTGGCAAAATACAGAGAACACATGATTGTATGGTTCCAGCTCGAACTCATACATGTACAATTCAACTTCTGGTCTCAAAGTTCAGGAAACATGATGGAAGAGGAGACAGGAGAATTGTAAAAGCCAGGGGACCAGGAAAGTTGTATTAGGATTTAAAATATAAATTAGAAAAACTGATTCACACTGTGGAACTTAGATTGCTTCTAGCTTATAGATTTCATTAGAGATGATTATCAACTATGCATTCTATTGATCATATTAGACTTAACCAGTCTTAACTGATAAACCATGTACTATCTATGCACATTCCTCAAGGATTTTATGATCCTGATTATTTATGACAAAGATAATTTAAATAAATTAATTAATTAGTAATAATGTCATTAAGTATCCTTAGTGATTTCCAGGGTGTTTCTGTTTTTAGGTTAGGATTAACACAAATAGAGAAGTACGTTAAGATAAACTGAAAGCGTTTAGAGGTGTTAACTTTTGAACTTATAATTACATTACATCAGATTACATGAGCAGGAATTTAAATTTACATTTTAATGAGTCTTCCCATGTTCCGTACAACTTCCCACTCTGTCAGCTAAATCCAATGATAAAAAACATAAAAAATTCAAACTTTAGGAATAATTTAACTGATTCTAAAAAGCCACAGAGACTTGGTTTAGCAGTTTGAATCTATTCCTGTGACAATATATTGGCTTCCACCTGGGTGATTTTTCTCCCTAAGTCCCACTATACAATTTTTTTATTTGGTTGGTCTAGGTAAACATTTCTCTGTTTTACAATAGCTTCTTCATAACAAGAAGTTTTTATGTATTCAAACTATGATGGACTATATTCATACTAGAGTCAAAACAATTTGGTGAAAATAATTATAAATAGTCTGCGAAAAACATTAAGCTTTCCATGGCTTATACTATGAGTATAAGGAAAAATAATATGTCCTCTCATAGACTTTTTTTTAGGATTGGTCTCTTTTGAAGACATTTATACAGATTATTTATGGCACATTTACTAGTCAATTGTTACTACAGTTCATGCAATCAGTTGAGTGAGCAAAGATAAATGGCATCTTTAAGAATCATTCTAGGTGTTTTTTTTTTTTTAACTGATTCCTCTATTATGACAGTTTAAGTATAAACTTAATTAATTACAATAAATAATAAGAGAAGTAGGCATAACTACATGACTAATTAATTGAGGCTTTTGTTGGTCAATGAATAAGAAATTGTATAGAATTAGGTAGACCATTTCACAATTGTTTAAATCATATTAACAAATAGGCCAAGCTTCTCACATTGGTGGTGTTAACTCCATCACATGATTTCCAGTATGCCTATATAAATTCCTAAACAAACAATAACATTTTTATGTCTTTATACTAACAAACAGAAGGAAAGAAAGAAAACTCAACTAGACACAAGACATCGTTAAGGAGATTTATATTTCAATTTGTTATAGTCACAAATTGGAAGATACAAGGAATATTGAAAGGACAGCAAGGGAAAGGGGAGATAGGAGTCTTTATCCCAGACATTTCTTTTAATAAGGGTGACACTCTCTAAGCTTCAAATTAGTCTTGTAAAGGAGCCAAGTGTTTAGATAGGATAGATGATTTTTATGTAGCTGTACAACTAATTTTGAAGGCATTCTTGTGCTTGAAAATTTTATTACATAGATATGTTGCTTAATGAAATTTTTGTGTGATGGATTATGATGTGTCAAACTTCATATACTGAGATTATACACTGAGATTGATTGCCAATAAGTCTTTTTTTTCTAGCTTCTTTTTTTAAATTTATTAAAGATTTCTGTCTCTTCCCCACCTTTGTCCCCTTTCCCCCCCCCTCCCCCAATCAAGTCCCCCTCACTCGTCAGCCCAAAGAGCAATCAGGGTTCTCTGCCCTGTGGGAAGTCCAAGGACCACCCTCCTCCATCCAGGTCTCGTAAGGTGAGCATCCAAACTGCCTAGGCTCCCACAAAGCC
>NW_026068011.1:1049756-1058478 GCF_014885135.2 Alexandromys fortis
CTCTCTCTCTCTCTCTCTCTCTCTCTCTCTCTCTCTCTCTCTCTCTCTCTCTCTCTCTCTCTCTCCTTTACCTATATTCTCTTCCTCTCCATTCTAGGCCATTATGAAGTGAGACATCTTCCCCGCCACATTATTCCAATTATTCTGATTCACCTTTGGATTAATGAAGTAAATCTGAAACTCTGGTCTAAATAAGCCTTCCTTCCTTTACATTGTTTTTGGTAGATATTGTATCTCAGCAACATAAAGATGATGAGCTCACTCGCATTAGGATTTGCCTAGAAAATTACTTACAAACCAATGTAGCTGCCTGGAAATATTTTATCTTTTTAATATCTTGGCTGGGTAGCTTTGAGGGAACTCAAAGTGAGAATAATCTGTTAATCTGTTGTCTCTTACTTAATCATGGTATAACCCTTTTGCATGGGATAGAGCCCTTCCATGTGAAATAAACAGACTCTAAAATGCACTGGAGAAAAAACAAAACAATATTTATGCAGCCTGAGACCCTGCATTCACACAGTTGCCACTGCCTGCTGATTCACTTTGATGGACTGAAATTGGAGCTGCAATTCACTGCACCTTTGATTACCCTACCTCCCTCTGGATATTTCTTCAGATTCTGTGACCTTGCATCAGGTGTATGTGTGTGTGTGTGTGTGTGTGTGTGTGTGTGTGTGTGAGTGTGTGTGTGTGTGTGTTCATTTTGTTTCATGATAGAGGTCCCAAGATATTGCAAATTTCTTGCTATGTCAAAGCATACGCATGAATCCAGATGGTCTTCAGTCTGTTCTTGGAGTTGCTGGACATGTTGATGAGGTTTCAGCTTCACCTGACTTTTCCATCATACCCACTTGTGGACCCTTGTATTACATATCAGATGCAGAGACTGCCTTGTTTGTGCTTGTCAGTCTTCTAATTTCCTCATGAGTGCAAGTGCTGACACTCTGACTTGATGATTCAACTTATGATAGCTCGTTTTAAAATAGTTCAGATGCAATACATTTTCTTTGAAGGACTGATACTTTAACATAATTTTTAATTGATTCTTTGGAAATTTCACATCAGACACCCCAATCCTACTCATTTTTCAGTTTTTTCATATCTGCTCTCAATCCTTAAAACCATACCACCAAAGGAAAAGAAGAAAACAAAACAAAAACGAACTAACTAGCATCTTGCCACCCCCTCTGGACAACCATCACAGCTTCAGTTCCTCTGTGCATGTCTTCTGCTCCTCGTCTTTTTCATATCTCCATCACATTCTTTCATTGTAGGGACACTGGAAGCTGAGATGTGTCACACAGTATATCCTTTTGCAAACAGAACCTTACTTCAAATGTTCATTGCAAAGAGATGTTGGTCTGATTCAAAGCCTTTAGCTTCTATAACATCAACAATGTTGAACCTTCAGCAAGACTTCCTCTCAGATATTCTGTTGTTACCTTGAGTCATGAAGATCCTGCATCCATCGTTTCACTGGACCAACCCCTTCACATGCTCCAACAGCTCATAGATAGTGCTGTGGGACAATGGTCTTTTATCCTGTCACTTGTATTATTTTTAATAAAATGCTGATTGGCCAGTAGTCAGGGAGGAAGTAGAGGCAGGGCAAAGAGAATGCTAGGAAAAGGGAAGCGCAGTCTGCAGGTGTGCTACAGCCACAGAAAAAGCAAGATGTGACTGCATCACTGAAAAGGATACCAAGCCATGTGGCCAACATAGACACGAATATAAGTTATATGAATTAGTTAATAAGAAGAACCTGAGATACTGGGCCAATCAGTTTATAATTGATATAGACCTCTGTGTATTTCTTTGTGATTGAATTACTGCAGGACTAGGAAGGACAGAAACCTTAGACAACAAGATAGGATAAATATTGGGGTGGGCCAATTCAAAGTCCAGGATCTAGGACTTTGTGGTAGGTGATTTGATCAGTGTACAAGTTCTCCTGTACCCACACTACCAAGGCCATCTAGCAACTTTAGTGAGGGGTGGAATGAGGTCTCATGAACCCAAACATCTTATGAATGCTGTGGGCAAGGGATGGGGCCAAGTCAGCACGGTACTCAGAAATTAGCATGGTTTCAGGTGGCAACCCAGACCACTGACCTCCACTAAGCCGTTGGTGGTAACATGGGCCACGGACATTAACACAGACCTAGGCTGTGCCAGAACCCGGGACTCAGACATAGCCCTCAGGGGCAAAACTGAGTGGGACATCACCATGGCCTCAGGTGGCAGTGTAGTCTCTCACATAAGGCTTTTCTTCACCACTGTGTTTTCTAAAATTCTTTCTCTCTTCACAGTGCACAAACAACTCCAGTTCTTTTCTTCTCTCATCTCTCTACCATGTATTTGCTTATTCTAGTGACTCTGGCCTGTCTGAGTAAGGCCTCTTGCTGTCTTCTGCCTGCCTGTGCCACAAAGCAGTGGACAGGCCTCTGAAAGTCTCAGTTTTAAAGTTTACATTGTGATTGTTCTTCTAAATTATTGAGATGTATTACAATACTCCCTTGTGTTGCTGACTACAGCAACTAACAGTTCTTTCTCAACGATGTGATCTTAAGGCTCAGCAATGAAACTCTGTACTATACTGTTATTAATCTATGCTATTTTCTAGGTTAGGTGTAGCCAATATATTTTCTAAGTAAAGCATATTCAGCTTATAATAACTTTATCAGAAAACAAATCAATTATGAGTTGAGAAGCATCCATATATAGACATTCATTTATTATTTTTATATTATACAACTAAGTAAATGCATCTACATACTATATATATTTTAAGATATATGTGACTATTTCTGGACATATAGGTGGATAAACTTTCCATGTGATTTAGGTAGAGGAATGCCAGGAACTCAAACTCCTGGAAACTAAAATTCTATTCACAAGTTATTGTCCTTTATTTTTGAAGTAATTTAAACAAATGTACAAAGTGCCCCAGTTAGTAATATATGCTAGTTGTAAATTACATTGAGCCCTAAAGATGTGTGTGCAACTCTAGACAATAAAGAATACTTAACAGACTTCTCAAAGCTGATTACAGATTAAAACAAGAAGAGACATGCTCTGTTTATACTCATGTTTGAGCTTCACTCCACATAAGATCTAATTTGATTATGCTGTGTAGACTTAAGAAGGTTACACTGACTGCTGTAAAACAACTAGAACAAGGCAAAGTCAGAACTGAAATTGTTATTAATTTTTAAATTCTAAAACACATTGTCTTAGTCTCTAAGAAACAAGACTCCTCTCTTCTTGTTGCCTCATCTAAGTCTCTGTTTCTTTTCCTGCATTTAAAAAATAGCACTAGAACTGATCTATTCTACCAGTTAATTTGACTGGCAACATTTATGCATTGAAAAGCACCTTGGTGGTTAGTAAAATAGGAGTCTGGGTCTGTCTGGGAAGGCATGTCCCAAGGGATTCCCTAGGAGGAGTAAAAGACAAGGTTAGTGTTGACACATTGACAGAAACTAAAATGATCTTGGAGATTGGCTTCTAATCACACCAAAGGGAGATTTTATTATGCTAGTTGATATAGAAAAATCTATCTTAATAATGGTATTTTATTTCCTGGGCATCCCTAGACTGTTTGAAGTAGAGAAAAGGAGCTTAATACTAACATTTTTCTCTTCCTGCTACTTAACTATGGGTACAATACAGCCAACTAGCTCAAACTCTTGATACTATGACTTCCCTGCAAAGATGGACAAAACCTGAAATTGTGGGTCAAAATTTACAACACCAAGAAAGTACACACATTCCTCTCCCTCCCACTCCTTTCAGCTGCTTTAGTGAGAGTAGCTATCACAGTAATGGAAATAGAAATTCTAGTGATGAACCTGTCCTGAATGTGGACCACATAATTTCACTGAGTCGGGGCAGAGGTGGATTTAAACTATGAACAAAATAACTGCCCCTCCTTAGTTGTTTCCTTGGCTGTTTCACTGCGGTGATGAAAAATCTCAGTAAGTCATTTGCTGGTATCCCTCTTTTATACAATATATTCTCACTGATAAATACAAAACCTATTCAAATTAAGCCATTTTAAAGAAAAAAATTCCTTATTGTAATCCATAAACCATATTAATGAAAATTTATTCCTCTCTATTTCAGGACCAATAAAGGAAACATGAAGAAGCGTGAAGACTATAGATTAAAGGGTGGTAATATAACTAAATTTTTAAGATATTTAACAACAAAACTATTCTTACTATTTTAAAACATATTAATAAACATTTTGAGTTAAGTAATATTTATAATATTTTTTTCATGCTGTGCTAACTAGATTAAAAATACAGTAACATAATTATCAAACATTAATGAAGTAATCTGCTTTTCTGTTTTCTTCCTTCTTCCCTTTCCCTTCCTTCCTTCCTTCCTTCCTTCCTTCCTTCCTTCCTTCCTTCCTTCCTTTTTTCTTTCCTCCCCTCTCTCTCTCTCATCTTTTCAGTGTCTTACATATAAATGCGCACACTCTAAGTATTTTCTCATTATAAAATGATAAGAACACTGCCAAGTAATTAAATTTTTCAGATAAATGGGTTTATAATTAGTAAAATATGCAGAATACTTTTGTGCCACTGGGATAAAAAGGTGTGTCAGTTCTTTAACAGAACAGTATCTTGTTTCATCATGTCGATTTGGTTCTTCAAGAGTGTTTGCATATTTTGCAAAGTCTTTTTAGGATTTCTATCTCCTTGGGTTCATAATCTGAACATGATCCCTTTGCCATTGTGTTCTGCTTGTTTTGAGACAGAGTCTAACACTGTAGTCCAAGTTCATCTTGAATTTACCCTATTCTTATTAATTAGCTCTTTTGTACTGAGACTTCAGGTGCACCACCAGAGTCTACTGTTCTTCATAGAGAGGGAAAGGCCTTGTTTTCAGTTAACTTCTGGATTTCTTCCTCATGAGCTTATAGCTGCTTAAGAAATAGGGTATTAATGAATTTAACTGAATGTTTTGTACACATAGCCTGTGAATGAACCTGGGTAGAAACTGTAAAAGGAAGAAGCCTGCCTGGCTGAGAGTTGGAAGTTGGTTATACTTCAGACACAGGCTAGGAAGACAAGAGCATTTCAGGAGCAGGCTGGTTAAATAACACTTGGGGTCCAAGATTAAGGACTGAGCATGGTGACTAGTCTATTAAATAGACTATGAATTAACCTAGCATGCTGCTTCCTTTAAGTCAGATCACAGGGAATGGAAGAACTAAATCTGAGGCCTTCCAGAAGCCAAACTAGTGATTACAGTGAACACAAGTGCCCGACAACTAGAGCTTCACTGATGCTGTTTATTGTGAGACTAAGTCCTCTGGACATATCTGCTCATGAAGAACATTCAACTAGCAGTAAGTCCCTGATAGCATCTGTACTCTCCAACTGAAAATTTCATAAGCTACTCTGTATGGTTCAAATACTTCTCTCAATCTTTATATTTGCAAAACACATTTTTATACATAACTTAACTTTCTATAGTATTGTACGGTTAAAGAATTTAGACTCATCCTTAACAGGTCCTTTTACTAGATGTAATTACTCAACATTTATTTAATACAATTCCACCCTTTGAATCATTGACTGATTCTTTGTTTCTATCCTGCCACCAAAGCCTCACTCTGCCACTTTTCCAGATAACTCTGAAATACTGAAAACTCTCCTGACTGACAAAACCATTTACATATACTTAAAACACAGAGCAAATAATTAGAATAATCAAATATGCTTTTCAAAACCATAGGCAATAGTATCCTTTTCATAGATAGTATGGAAGATTTTCTGTAATCATTTCAAACACACAGGCATTTTGGAAGATGCAGTACTTTCTAGTAATTTCCTCTACTCCTCCAAGAACATAAATTTGATTGGTCAATTGTCTAATTACCAGTTTAAGAATATACTATGTAGGTTAAAACAGGCAAACATGTTTTGAAGTTTCCTCTAAAGCAATGCTTAAAACATTGCTTATTTCTCACCAACAATTTGAAACCAGATTTAGTGAGCTTTCAAGATGAAAGGTAATGCATAATACTCCATTAAATGATTTCTCATGATAACCCCCCCATGTGACTTCTTTCAGTATTGCCACACTCCAAGGTCTTTATACTGTATTTGAATAAAATATTTCCTCTGTGTAGTTTACTCTGCTGGGTTTTGTTGCTGTTCAGTTTGCAAACATTTCTCAGAAGATGCAATAGGGAAAGGAAAAATCTCAGTGTTTACCCACACCTTTGCTTGCCAGCTTTTCTTCCTTAGAGTAATCCAACTTTCCTATTTTCTTTCTTTTAGAAAAGTTTCTTTATTCATTGTTTTAAGTGAGGGTTACTAGTATTAAATTCATGATATATGATAAATTTGTAATATTGTAAAAGTTTTGATTTGTTCCCATTTTAGAAGGGTGTTTTTATGATTCTTTCATCACAGGATTGAGAAAACACCATGACATTTTCTTATTCTATGATAATTTCAATTAGAGATTTCAGTATTTTTCGTTGACTTTTTCCTTTATGGAATGTGATATATTTTTCTCTAGCTGTTTCTGACATTATATCCTTAATTTTAATAAATTTCTTATCATACATCTTTACAAGGACTTTACAGAATTTATCTCATGTCATCCAGGCTCACTACAAAATCAGTGTGGCAAATAATAATCTTTAACTCTTGCTAAGATTCTCTCTACTCCTTGAGTTCTAGAAGTACAGGTGTGCAATCTCATAGACAGGTAATATGATGAAAATGCAGGCCTTGTGCTTGCCAAGAATGTGTTCTACCAACTGAGTTCTATCTTCAGATACAAACACACACACACACACACACACACACACTATAATCAAATGCTATGTTCAATGGATAATTTTTGGCTTGTTCTACTTTTCAAATTTATTATTTCTGTACTTTTTCTCTTTCAGCTATGAGCCTATTCTCTTAGCTCTCAATCTTATCAATTTTAGTGTTGTATTATGATTAATTTACATATGGCGATCAGCGTGTTTAAGAGTACTTACTAAGAATCATAGGAAAAGTCTGTCTTCATTGTCTTAGAAGGAATTGATCCCAAAACATTTGGTTTATGAATTGTTTTAACCTTTTGTTTTCTCTTCTTTCCTCTGTCACTTTCTCCCTCCCTCCCTATTTTTCTTTTTCTTCCTTTCTTCCTTTCTTCCCTCTTTCCTTCCTTCCTTCTTTGGAGCTTAGAAGAATTTCCATAATATATGAATCCAACAGTATCCTGAATACCAACATTTCAGGATATAGTTCTTGAAGAAATGAACTTACATGAAATCCTGTGATCTTTTGGGTTTCATTTTCTTACTAGTACATTGAATGATTTCACATACACTCTTGTTCTTCACACACAATGTTTTTAGTATTTAGCTGAGTCTTTTGGAGACATTTGGTTAATGATACCTAAATCTTCTAAATATCTAAATTATGAAGAAATAATAACTGCTCATTTCTAGAGCAACCAATATGTTCAATATGTTTGAAAATGTTGAAAAATTATTATGTATTCAAATAGTTTTAATTATTTCATGTTGCATAATCAATTTCTATAAGCATTTTGTTTCCAGTTTATTTGATTATTTTATATTTTTGGTTGTGAGCCTAGCTTTAATGGCTGAGCTATCTCTCCAGCCCTTATCTGATTATCTTATCTGATTATTGTAAATCAATTTACTTAGCATACAAAATGAACAGTTTGGAGTTTAATTATGACATTTTACGTGTGTGTGCACATTATTCACCTTTGTTTCTATTTTACCTTTCCACAGCCTTCTTCCAACTCATTGATTTTTTTTTAACAGAGTCCACTACTTTTCTTAAAAATGCCCTGTAACTGTATGGCAACATGGAGTCCTCAAAAACTCAGATTAGAGAAGGGTACATTTTCTGTTGACATATGGTTGCTGTCCTATTTTGTATGGGTCCCGAAGCCTCTACCAACACCTCTTCTTTCTGGATTCTCATCACCTTCATGGCCATTCTGGTGAAGACTGGATAAGATAGTCGTCATTATGAGACTATGGTAACTTAAAAATAAGTTGCTAACTAAGTTTGATTCCACCCTCATCAAATCTACTACACTGTAGCACACTGTCACTTCTCACAAGCTATATATCATTTCTAAGTGGCTCACTAGTCACTGATCTTATGCTCTTTTTGTGTGTGCTTTTCTTCCAAATGTGGTGGAAGTTAAACACTTCTTGACGACATTTATACTCCTAAGAGCTTTTGAGAGTTAAACATTTACAAATGAGGTTTTCCTCTATTTAATCAGATGTCCCAAAGTACTTGAAATGATATTCAAAGATAGAAGCATAAAACAATTCTTTGTGCTTGACTTTACCATTTACTTCCTGAAAATAATTTACTTGCAATTAAATGTGCTTCATTACTTGTAAAGTTCAAGATTCCATTTTCCTTTACATCTGAAAAGTATTCCAAAGTTTAAATGTACTACATTTTCATTGATAATCCATGTTTTAGGTTGCATGATGTAGGCAGAAGGCTGCTTGTTCATTCCCTGCTGCCCAGATCCAAAATAATCACTCACAATAATCACTCAGAAATTATATTATTTGAATCACTGCTGGGTTAATCATTTAAGCATACTGCTAGATAACTCTTATATTTTTGGTTAACCCATTTCTATTAATCTGTGTATTGCCAAATGGCTATGACTTACTGGGTAAAGTATCTGCCCA
>NW_026068011.1:1059837-1065621 GCF_014885135.2 Alexandromys fortis
AATTCCATCCCCTGAGTCTGTTCCAGTGGGGCTAGAATCTCTCTGACTTTGCCTACTCTCTTTAAGATCTTCAGACCTAAGTATTTATGGCAAGGAGTTGTATAGCTAGGGAATATAATAGATTTAGTTTTAGCTTTGTGAGAATTCTTCACAAGGATTCCATAGTTTACTATTTCACCAACTGTGATTGATAGTTCCCTTTTTGTAATATAACCTTTAGCATTTGTTGTCAGTTGTTTTGCTGATCTTTGATGTTCTGATTTTTGTAAAATAAAATCTCAAATTTGTTGAAGGTTTGATTTGTACTTTTTAATTTCTGAGAATAATGAAAATTTTCTGAGATATTTCTTAACTATTTCTGTCGCTAAATAAAGAACTCTATATTAAGGTTCCAGGTGCATTTTTTTAGAATGGAGAATGTGTGTTTTTGGATATTTGTTTTGAGTTCTTCATGTATTCTGGATATTAAAACTCTACCCAATGTAGAGCTGACAGAGATTCTCTCCCATTCTTCCTCACCTAATTGGTTGTTTCTTTAGGTGTGTGGAAACATTTTAGCTACATGATGTCCATAATACTGGGGTAAATAGTGTTTTATTCAGGAAGTTCTATCTTACCTATATCATGTATGGTATTGTCCATAATTTTTACTAGAAATATAGGTGGTTCAAGTTTGAGGTTTATGTTGTTAAGCCATGTACAGTTATTTTTTGTTCAAGATGATGGATTTGGGTCTAATTCTAATCTTCTGTACATGACATACAGTTTTCCGTGCATCATTTGTTGAAGATTATTTTTTTAATTTTTTTCCCAGATGGTTTTGATATACTGATTTTGAAAATGTAGTTTTGGAATGGCTTTCTATTTATAATTTTTTTAATGGTTGAAGAAGTACTGGATATAGATTTTCTTTAAATGTGTGGTAGAATTCTGCTGTGAATCCATTTTATCCTGACCTTTGAATTTATTTCTTTTCAGCTTGTTATTGCTATTTCAATCTCCTCATTTATTACAGGTCTCATAATGTTGTTTACTTCAAAACTTTTACAACAAATCTTTCAATCAACATAGATGGAGAAAACAAAATATTCCATAAAAAATAGATTTCAACAATACTTATCAACAAATATAGCCCTACAGAAAGCATAATAAGGAAATGTCTAACCCAAGAAAGTTAGCAGTACCCATGAAAGCACAGGCAGTAGGACAAATCCTAAATAGGTCAAAGCACCAGCAAATTTTAAAGAATGGAAGCATACCACCAAAAAAATCATAAGAATTACTGTAGTGATGAGGTGAACGGGCCACATACTGCCACCCGGCTAGCTTTACCTGAAATAATTACACAGAAATTGTATTCATTTAAAATACTGCCTGGCCCATTGTACATTTTATATTATCTTGGGAAAAATCCCATTAAGATGATGTGGGAGTGATTTCTTATTAATAAAGAAACTGCCTAGGCCCCTTGATAGGCTAACCCTTAGGTGGGCAGAGAAAACAGAACAGGATTCTGGGAGAAAGAAGCTTAGTGAGGAGTCGCCATGGTTCTCCGACTCCAGACAGACACAGGTTAAGATCCTCCCTGGTAAGCCAGCTCGTGGACTACATAGAATATTAGAAATGGGTTAGAACAATATGTAAGAGCTAGCCAATAAGAAGCTGGAACTAGCCGGGCCAGGCAGTGTTTGAAAGAATACAGTTTCCTTGTAATTATTTCTGGGCATAAGCTAGCCATGCGGGCGGCCGGGTGCCGGGCACGCAGCCCCGCTGCTCCTAACTTCAACATTAAGATAAAGTCTTAATCCAAAACATTTATGCTCCAAATACAAGGGAACACCCACATTTGTAAAATAAACATTACTGAAGCTTAAATTGCACAACAAACCCCACCTACTAATAGTGGTAGACTTCAACACCCCACCCTCTCTAATGGACAGGTTTGCCAGACAGAAAATTAACAAAGAAACAAGAGAAATATCAGAATCTATGACTCAAATGGGCTTAATAGACATCTATAGAACATTCCATCCAAACACAAAAGACTATACCTTCTTCTCAGCACCTCATGGTACCTTCTCTAAAATTGATCTAATACACGGTCACAAAAAAATCTCAACATGATGTGGGAGTGATTTCTTACTAATAAAGAAACTGCCTAGGCCCATTTGCATTTGATAGGCCAACCCTTAGGTAGGCGGAGAAAGCAGAACAGGATGCTGGGAGAAAGAAGCTTAGTGGAGGAGTCGCCATGATTCTCCCGTTCCAGACAGACGCAGGTTAAGATCCTCCCTGGTAAGCCAGCTCGTGGGCTACACAGAATATTAGAAATGGGTTAGAACAATATGTAAGAGCTAGCCAATAAGAGGCTACAGTAATGGGCCAGGCAGTGTTTGAAAGAATGCAGTTTCCGTGTAATTATTTCTGGACATAAGCTAGCCATGTGGGCGGCCGGGTGCTGGGAGCACAGCCCTGCCGCTCCTATTTCAACATCAACAAATACAAAAAATGAAATAAGCCCCTGTAATTTATTGGATTCTCATGACTTAAAGTTAGAATTCAACAACAATGCAAGTTAGAGAAAGCTTACAACTCATGGAAGCTGAATAATCCTCAACTGAATCATCCCTGTGTCAAGGAAAAATAAAAAAAAAATTAAACTTCCTATAATTAAATGAAAATGGAGATACAATGTACCCAAATACGGCATACTATGAAAGCAGTAATAGCAAAGTTCCTAGATCTAAATTCCTACATAGAGAAGTTAGAGAAATTCCACACTAGCAAATTAACAGAACACCTGAAAACTCTAGAAAGAAAAAGAAATAAAACTAACCCAACAGGCATAAATGCCAGAAAATAATCAAATTGAGGGCAATAAAACAGACAAGGAGAGCAAAACAAAGAATCAATAAAACAAAGAGTTGGTTCTTTGAGAAAATTATCAAGATAGACAAATCCTTATTCAAACTAACCAAAAGATAGAGAGAATGTGCAAATTAGCAAAATCAGAAATGAAAAGCGATTGTAACAATAGACATGGATATTTAACAATAATAAAATTAGAGAATCACCAGATCATACTTTAAAATTCTGTACTCCACAAAATTGGGAAATTTAAAAGAAATGAACAGTTTTCTTGACCGGTTCCATATACCAAAATTAATTAAAGACCAGATAATTAATTTAAATACACCTGTAGTCCCTAGGAAAATAGAAGCAGTTATCAAAAGTCTACCAATGCAATAACAACAACAAAATCTTAGAACCAAATAATTTCAGCACAGAATTCTACCAGAATTTTAAATAAGAGCTAATTGTAACACTCCTCAAATTATTCCATACAATAGAAACAGAAGAAATATTGCAAAACTTATTTTATGTGGCTACAGTTACCCTAATACCCAAACCACACAAAGATGAAACAGAAGAAGAGAACTAAAGATTAATCTCTCTCATGAACATTGCTGCAAAAATACTCAATAAAATCCTGGCAAAGTGAATCCAAGAACATATCAAAAAAGCATCATCCACAAGACCAAGTAGGCTTCATCTAGGAGATGCATGTTTGATTCAACACATGGAATTCTGTCAATGTGATCTGCCATATAAACAAACTGAATGAAAAAAAAAAAACTTCAAACGATCATCTCATTACACGTTGAAGAAGTCTTTGACAAAATCCAGCACCTCTTCATGAAAACGGTCAGGGAACAAGGAACATATTTAAACATAATAAAAATACTATACAGCAGAGACAGCCTACATCAAATTAAATGAAGAGAAACTCAAAGCAAGTCCACTATAGTCAGGAAAAAAGACAAGGCTTCCTACTCTCTGCGTAGTATATAAAGTTCTGACTAGATCAATAAAAGATCAAGAGGATAGCAATTGGAAAGGAAGAAGTCAAACTATCACTATTAACAGATGATATGATAGTATGCATAAGTAACCCAAAACTTTATCTGTGCAATCTTACAGATGATAATAAACACCTACAAAAATGTGGGAGGATACAAGATTAACTCAATCAGTAGTCCTCCTTTATACAAATGATAAACAGGCCAAGAAAGAAATCAGAGAAACATCACTCTTTACAATAGCCACAATTATAAATATCTTGGGATAATTCTAACTAAACAAGTGAGAGACCTGTAAGATAAGAACTTTAAGTCCCTAAAGAAAAAAATTGAAGAAGTAAGAAAATGGAAATATCTCCAAAGCTCTTGAATAGGTAGGATCAACACAATAAAAGGGCAATGTTATCAAAAGCAATCAACAGATTCAACACAATCCCCATCAAAATTCCAACTCAATCCTGCACAGAACTTAAAAGAGCAATACTCAACTTTATAAGTAAAAACAAAAATCTCAGGATATCTAAAACATTTCTGTACAATAATGGACTATATAGAGGCATCACTGTCCCTGACTTCAGACTCTATTATAGAGTTATTGTAATTAAAACAGCTTAGTATTGGCATGAAAACAGACATGTGGACCAATGGAGTCAAATCGAAGTCCTTGACATTAAACCACACACCTATATACACCTGACTTATGTCAAAGAAGTCAAAAAGGTACAATAAAAAAAGGAAAGCATCTTTAACTAATGGCACTAGCATAACTAGATGTCAACATATAGAAGATTGCACATAGATCCATATCTATTGCCATACACAAAATTCAAACGCAAATGGAAAAAGGGCTTCAACATAAATCCAGTTAGATTGAACCTGAGAAGAGAAAATGGGAAGTAACCTTGAATGCATTGCCACAGGAGACTGCTTCCTAAATGTAACAGAAGGAGTACTGACACTGAGAGCAAAAAATCAATAAATAGGACTTCATGAGTCAAAAAGTTTCTGTAAGGTAAAGGACATGTTGAATAAAACAAAATGGCAGCATATAGAATGGGAAAAGATCTTCATTAACCCCACATCTGATACAGGGGTGATCCCTAAAATTTATAAAGAACTTAAGAAAGTATACATCACAATATGAAATAAGCCCCCAAAAAAATGTGGTACAGAGCTAAACAAAAAATTCACAGGAGAAGAATCTCAAATGGCTGAAAAACATTTAAAGAATTGCACAATATCCTTAATCACCAGGAAAATGCAAATCAAAATGACTCTGGGAAATTGTCTTATACATCCATAGTGGCTGAGATAAAAGTACCAATGACAGCATATGTTGGAGAGGGTTTGGAGGGAAATACTCCTCCACTGCTGGTGGGAGTGCACACTTCTCTGTCACTTTGGAAATCAGTATGGAAGTTTCTCAGAAAATTGATTATAAAAATCAATCTACCTCAAGACCCTGCGATAACTCTCCTGGGCATATATCCAAAGGGTATTCATTCAGTCATACCACAAGGATATTTTGCAACAATATTCATAGCAGCATTATTCATAATAGCCAGATAGCCAGAATCTAGAAACAGCCCACATGCCCTGCAACTGAACATGGAATGAGAAAATGTGGTACATTTACAAAATGGAGTATTACTCAGGTGTAGAAAACAATGATATGTAATCTGAAGGCAAATGGATGAACTACAAAAAAAAATCCTGAGTGAGAGAGTCTAGACTTAAAAAGATAAACCAGGTTTGTACTCACTCTTTAGTGGATATTAGATGTAAAGCAAAGAATAATCAGACTACATTCCACAGTTTCAGAGAAGCTAGGTAAAAAGGAAGACCGAAAGAGGGACACAGGGATTGCTCTGGGAAAGGAATGAGATGAGATCTCCCAGGTAAACTAGGGACAAGTGGGTGGCAA
>NW_026068011.1:1067572-1068577 GCF_014885135.2 Alexandromys fortis
CTATTTATCTTTAAAACTAAGATATGCTTTGTGTAGGCAATGGGTAGATGCATTTTGTTGTTTGATCCTTTTGGTCAGTCTGTATCTTTTGTGTGAAGAATTTAGGCTTTTACCTTTAAAGGGTCATTGAAACGCGTGTTATTTTTAGTCATCTTGTTGAATTTTAGTCATGTTTGTGTTTTCAGTGGTGTTTTGTGTGTTTGTAATTATAATCATTAAATTAATTACAATTGTAATTAATTAATAATAATTGGTAATTATGGCTTTGTATTTCTTTTGACACTTTCTCTGCCATACTCAAGCTTCTCTTCAGCCTGAAATAATGCTTCCTGTATTTGCTTTACATTTGGTTTATTGGCTATAAATTTCTTTAGTCTGTTTCTGTTATGGAAACTTTTTCTTTTGTCCTTCAATCATAGCAGATAATTTTACTGAGTATATTAGTTTAGGTTGTGTCTCACATTCTTTTAAGACATGCCATGCCAGGTTCTTCTGGGAACTTAGGGGTGAGGTGGCATGGGGCCAAGGGGAAATGGGGTGAGAAACGGNAAGAATCCACAAGAATGATCCCAGCTGAGACCCCTAGCAGTAACAGAGAGGGTACCCAAATTGGTCTTTCCCTGTAATCTGATTGGGGAATAAATCTACTATCATCATAGAGCCTTCATCCAGTAATTGATGAAACTAGGTGGAGAGATCCACAACCAAGCACTGGGAAACGAAACCAAGAGAGGGAGGAGGGAACATATGACCATGGGAGGTCAAGACCATGATGGAGAACTTTACAGAGACACCTGAACCAAGAGTGTGGAGCTCATGAAATCTAGACCGATTGTTGTGGAGCCTCCATGGGACAGAATTAGGCTCTCAATGTGTGGGAGTCAGTGATCAAGTTTGGACTATTTGAGGTGCCCCTGGCAATAGGACCAAGATCTATCCCTGGAGTATGAATGAGCTAGCTTTTTGGAGCCCATTCCCTATGGTGGATGCCATGGTCATTCTTAA
>NW_026068011.1:1071793-1092118 GCF_014885135.2 Alexandromys fortis
GGGGGGGAAAAGGGAGATGTGTGGGAGGAGGGGGAGGGAAATGGGAAACTGGAAGGGCGCCGTATTTTTTTAAAACTAAATAAATAAATAAATAAATAAATACCAATCGAAGTTCCCACTCCCTCCCCTCCTTTTTATAAATGTAATAGCAAAAGTTTCTACAGGACTGGTGGGTTTGGAGAGAAGATATTCCTGCAATGAGATCTGGGCACGCGCTCTCAGTTTGTCCTGAGTTTGTTACAGTTAGAATTTTTTGAGGGGAAATTTGGTCTAGAGTTTGGGAATGGTGTGGTTGGAATAAAGTCAGTGGACAGAGAGACTTCCTTTGGTGTTGATATACACCATGTGCTTACTGCTCCAAACTGACACTGTGGAGGTAGATAGATCTGAAGAAAAAGGTTAGCTATAATGTGGGAAATGGGAGAATACGGTGGTTTGGCAGGTAGGTAGGCAGGACATAGTCAAATAGGAGGGAGGATTCTTTCTGGAAAAGAACTATAGTACTACAGGGTTCTTTTGGGGGGGCACTGAAGGCAGAGAAGGCAGTGAGTGTAAGCTGGTTCATTGGTTGTGGTACCCAGAATGTCTGGTGACTTAAGGAAAAAAGCATGGATAAGATGTCAAATCTTCTATGAGGGGATATTCTGGAGGAGGACTGGGAAAGTCTGAGTATAAAGCTGGGTACTGGAGACAGAAAAAAGATATTGAGGATGGAATTGAATAGTGCCAGTACTAGTGGAAGCATAACTATTAAATGTGGCACAGGAGGAGGTACTAAGACCTAATAGCCACTTTCTCAATGTTAAGATACGTTTGCTTCTCATTGATCAATAAACTCAAGGGATATTTTCTGAGAATTTTTTTTCTGTGAAATGTAACTACTCTAATTGCATCTGAAGTGTTAATTAAAGGCATGTTTTCAAGTTTTTGGTACTATTGAAAGGTAGCAGAATATTTAGAAACTGGGGTGCTCGAAGGATGGCAGAATGTTCAGTATTACAGACATTTTTTGAGGGGGACATTAGGGTCATCGCCCCTACCATTTTCTCCTTCTGCTTCTTGGTTGATGTGGGATGCTTACCCTGTTTTCCTACAGAACCAAGGACACGTCCAGAGGTAGTACCATTAACAGTGAACTAGGCCCATATCAACCAGTAATAAATAAAGTGATCTACAGAGCTGACTATGGCCAGATAATATGAGCATACTTTCTCAAGTGAGGCTCCCTCATTTTAGAAGACTACAGCTTTTATTAAGTTGAGATAATAGCTAACCTGTACAATTTACCTCTTGTCAACATGACAAGCAAAGATTTCATTCTTTTTCTCTTTTTTGTCTTGTTACTCACCAGGATCACACATTAATATCAATATCATAATTTCACACTTCAACTTTTAAAAATCCCACAAACCTTAAAAGTTCAGATACTTAAAAGTCCAAAATCTCTTTAAAATATTCACAATTTCTAAAAATCCAAATACCCCTCAAAGTTTTCAAAGTCTATCAAGTACGGGTGTTGAAATAAGAGCGGCAGCGGGGCTGCATCCCCAACACCCCGGCCACTTGGCTAGCTCATGCCCGAAATAACAACACACAAACTGTATTCATTTAAGAACTGCTTGGCCCATGAACTCTAGCCCTTACAGGCTAATTCTCGCACCTGGACTAGCCCATTTCTAATAATGTGTGTCAGCACCCCAAGGTGCACTTACCGGGAAGATTCTAGCCTCCGTCCATCATGGTGTCTCTGCTCCAGAGAGCAGAGCTATTGCATCTACCTGGGAGGGCTGAGCATGGCGTCTCTGGTCCAGAGTGCAGAGCCGTCGGGTCTCTCTCCGGAAGCAGAGCAGAGTCTGACCTCACTTCCTCTTCCACCCAGCATCCTATCCTGTTTATTCCGCCCACCTATCTTTTAACCTATCAGGACCAGCAGTTTCTTTATTGCTCAGCCAATGAAATCAACAGATTGATATATGACACTCCCATATCATACGGGCTCCTGTAAAGTAAAAAAAATAATAATAATAATAATTAAATATCTTCTTATTCCAAGGGGAAATTACCAGGACACAATCATAATTAGATTAAAGCAAAACCAATGTCCTATAGTGTAAATCTCCATGATAGACATAAGGGGTTCATTCACCATTGTCTGAGTTCTTCCACAAAATATACAGCATGTCTTATAGGGTCACACTGGCTCCACTCCATGGCTGCTATATTCTTTGATAGCCACTCATTGAGAAACTGTTGTTTCCCAAATGCTGGGGTTACCTGATGCAGTTGGGTTATACTTTCATAATAATGTTACCTTGGCTTTCTTTATGGTGCTAAACCTGAACTTCTATTCATGACCTCTTTGATCCTTGATTTTCATGTGTTACAGAGGCTACAGCTTTAACAATGGCCTCTCTTGTCTATTCATTGTGCCAAGCTGCAGCTGCATTACATGGTCACCTAATGCCTTCAAATCAAGAATAATCTGGAGACCCCTTCTTATATGACCAAATTCAGCTGCAAGCAGAAGGTGGAACTTTGAAGCCTCAAGACCATGTCTTTAGCATGCTGAACCTGACGAATGCTTCCTAGAAGAATCTGTATCAACAATGCTGTCTCGTCTTGACCAGTAATGATTTCTCAGCTCCACTTAATGAGCATCAATGGTTCCAGGTAACCAAAAGGCTCACTTTGGTGATGCTGGTCTCTTGTTAATCTGGCTGAATTCTTCAGCCCCTGTTGACCAGAACTGCAGATTCTGAGTTTGATAGCGATTGGCTTCAGGAAAGTCTTCAAACTCCCTTCTGAACATCACAAACCGAGTTTCCATCATCTGTACTGCCCGTGGCTTTATTTTCCAAGCTCTGATAGGCTAGCCTAACTGAGTTTCTAAAACTCAGTGACTTTTTGAAGCTTTGTCCCAAATACTTCCATAGTTCTCTCAAAAACAATGTGGTAAGTTCTATCACAGTGATAGCCAAAATCCTGGCAACATTTTCTGTCCTATTTTGTTTAGATGTATTTGTACAGACATTTGAGTTTTCAGGGTTTTATTTCATTACCATGTAATATAAAATCAGTTAAAATAATATCAATTTTTATCATATGTAAGTTAAAAGATACTAAAAAAGTGTCCCTTACAGGAATTGCAATCAGTTCCAAAATATATAATGTATTGCAATTGTATGTGGGATAATTTTATCATGTTAGGAATAATTGCAGTCCGGTTAAATGTATACTACATTTGTGGTTGTACATAGTATATTTTTTATCATGTTAGGCATTATTATGAACTAGTTATTGCTTTCATTGAAATTAATCATGAAAAAAGAAATACATTTGTGTATCAAGCTGTCAAGGGGTGTACTTGTAATGGCTAATCCTGGTTGTCAGTTTAACTATATCTGGAACATATTAAAAGTCTTGCATGTGTAATTACCTTTGGGGAATTTTTCTTGATCGGATTATTTAAGGCAAGGAAACCTGCCCTAAATCTGGACCATGTGACACATTAAATCTGGGTCCTTTCTTTGGTGGTTCTCTCTATAAAAAGATGTGAAAGAAGGAAACTTTTGAAATTTTCCCTCCTTGAGCTTCCTCTCACTGGCAAGTTTATTTATTCTTGAGCTGAGGCATTCCTTCTCTGGCATTAGCACCTACTTCCTTAGAATTACAATGTATACTGAAGAGCAGCTGGAATATCCAGTCACTTGGACTAAATGACTACAGGATTCTTAGCCTTTGCATCAGTAAACAATCATTGTTGAACTCAGTGGATCACCATCTTTAAGCAACTTGAATAATTCCCCCTTTTATATGTGTACATACATACATACATACATTTGTACATACATGTGTTTTTATTCTATTAGTTCTAGAGAACCTTTAGTAATACAATATCAAAGGATTTTCTGTCGATATGAATGGCATCGGCTTGACTTCAGTAGACTCTGTAAAAGAATGGTAAAGTATAAATATTAAGAGAAAGTATGAAAAAAGGATTCTTTTCTGTTTTGTGTATCTTCAAAACCTTGATTTGTTGCCTAATACTTCCCCAGAATTTCAGATCTCAATTTAAATGTTACCTTATATTTTAGTTTTACAAAATTACACTTGTCAGTTTGTTATTTGGGTGAGAGAAAATTAAAATATTCTTTATCCATTTTTCCAAAAGAAGCAGTGAATATTATTGAGGGTGGTAGTTCACAAATGGAAGTTTCATAAATGTTACACAGTGGAAATATAAGATTAAATATACCCAGAATTCAAGAGTTTAAATCAGAACTATTTTTGTAAAGGTACCATATCTTCAAAGAAGAGAGGAACTTCTGGTTGGCATGAATAGATAGAATCAACACCAGAGGAGTTGTGCCATTACTTGTGTGAATATTCTAAATATGTCAGACTATGCAGTGTTCACATGTCATCACTACATTTAAGGCAATGTCATGAATTTGGATCCATATTTTTACATGCACATGTTTACACACAGTTTATTTGTCCCAGAAATTTGTGCTAGATAATATTTTGCTATGGGTTATATCTTCATCACTGTTCTACTGTGTGGAGGGATTAACATGATCAAAACCATTCTTATAAAGAGGCATTAATTGGAGGATTGGTTAGAGTATTAGAGGTTTAGTTCATTATCGTCATGGCAGCAAGCATGGTGGCGTGCAGACAGGTACTGGAGCAGTAGCTAAGAGCTTCATACTGACCCACAGAGAGTGAGAGAGAGAGAGACATAGGCTCAGCATGGCATGGGGCTTTTGTAAACTCAGAGCACACTCCTAGTGACAAACATCCTTGAACAAAGAGACATCTCCTAATCCCTTTAATCCTTCCAAATAGTACCACTCCCTGGTAAATCAGAATTCAAATATTAGAACCTATGGGGACTATTTGTATTTTTCAAGCCACCACAGGTAATTGATGTATAAATAAATAAATTCTTTAGGGGACATGGTATTTAATAATAAAGTTATCAGAATTGCAGGTGCTTTCTGTAATCTTTTTCCTATGAAATAATGAGTTATTTCAAACTTTTTAAGGATGGATATTTTGTTTAAGGGAAAGTTTTGAAGAAATGAGAGACATGACTCAGTATCTGTTAGCAAACTTTAAGGTATGTAATAATTCACTTAATTTGGATTACTTGACAGTTCTACTACAAAAAAATGAATCTTTGCATCAATGTGGTAGCCTGGAATTTTCATTTATTATATATATATGTATATATATACATATATATATGATGTTACTTATAGCTATTTCAGTCAATATATATTTATTAAAATTACATTTCAAATTTGAAATGTAATTTTTCAATAATTGATAGATCATAAAGCACCAACTTAAACATTTACTCTTATTACTCTTCCAATTATTTTGTCATTTCTTACTCCCTGGTATTAATCTTTCTGGAGGTTAAAAAATAAATAAGATTAGAAGGACTGCTTAGAAGTTAAAAGCTTTAGTTTCTCTTGTACCTGTTCCAAGAACCAATATCTGACTGTCAACTACATGTTACTATAGTTCCAAGAGATCTAATGCCATTTTCTGGTCTCTGTGGATAATATGTACATGTGGTACACAAATGTAAGTATACACACACACACAAATAGTGAATATATCTTTTTAAAATTTAAAATAAAGCTGTATTTTAAATTTTTTACATCAAATGAATCAGTGAATTGAGAATATTTTGTAATTAATTTTATATGGTGTCTAGGAAATTTTATTTTTAAATGAAATTATAGAATTGCTTATATACTTTTGAAAATTTGACTGATATTATGTATTTCAGGACATAAAGAAACTTAGGAGTCATCCTTGCTCATTACAAATTGAAGTAATTTTAAAATAAATGATGTCTCAGTTTATCATAAAATCTACAAGAACTCATTATCTGTTAAGTATGCTATACAACAAAATGTGTACTGGGTATAGTCATAAAAAGGTGGCTGAATAAAACAGCTTCATTTTTCTATACATCATCTATCTGTGTATCTATATCTTTCAACCAGCTATTATTTGTATCTTATCTATCTAATTTAATATCTGGCAATATTTTGTCATTCAGCCTACAAATTATCCTACTTTATTCAAACAAATCATCAGGGATATCTCTTCCAAATTTGAAGGACATAAAGTACGTGCAAGATAACAGAGGGAAAAATGATTTATTGGGGTAAGATTCCAATGTTTGTTCTTTTTTATTTCTTGGCTGTTTCTAAAATGTGATAGACAGTTGGTAAATAAAACTATATCACTTTGATTAGCTATGAAACATAAATTATATAAAAGTTGTGCTTTGCCTTGTTGCATGTTAATTTTCAAGCATAATGTGTCTAATTTTATGTACAGTCTTATTTTCTTTTAGCTTATAGTAAACTATTAACCAACGCATTTCTAAAATGAAATTATTAATTATTAAGATGAAATTAATAACCCACATAATATAATCAATAATCCACAGTGGGAAAATACAAATTTTGAGATCATTCCAGTACAAACCCAACAAAAATTTTAGTTAATAAGTTTTGATCCTTGCTAGTGTGTATGCACAGAATCACATTAGCTAATTTGCATATTCATATTAAATCTCTTGGTCTTAGCATTTGAGAAAACACAACTTATTTTCATAGTCTCTTCTCTATCATCCTAATGTTTATGCTAAGTTCTGTTGGTTATTATCCAACCATTTTAGTGGAATGTATTATTTTCCAGAATTACAATGCCCTCATTGTTAGCTAGAAGTGATTAATTACTGGTTGTATAATTAGATTATAATGAAACACAAAGAAGAGTTGAAATAAAATGCTTGGGTTTGTTTCTTTCTCCTGTTTATTTTGGAATTAAGATTGGAATTTTATTAACTATTATTAAAATAAGTTGAATATTAACACAAATTATGTATTTAAAATGTCAGCATGGTTTAATACCAAACAACTATGTATATATCCAATTTTAGAATTTTAAACGATACAACAAAATGGTTTGCTTATTAAATATGTTTTAGGATTATAAAATGAAATATATAATAAACATGAACCTGGGGAATTTATGATTTTTAATTATAATTAGAATAAATGAATTAAATCTTGGAATTTTAAGAGGACATTTCTGTTAATAAGATCATGACCTCCATCAGCTTAAATGAATCAAGTTTTTTCCATAATCATATATTAAATCCCATACAGGTATTTTGCAGAGAAGATTGCTCCCAAGTAAGTTTCTGTTCTAATTCTTTTCATATCATCATATAAAACAAAGGAAACTATATCCAGTTATTTTGGATTACCCATTTATTAAATAGAGATGAATTCATTCAATAACTATTATATGTTTCTCAGAATGTTAAGAAATAAGTAATGTGAGCTTTCAAGTTCTAAATATTACCTCTGGTCATCTTATCTCAAAGAAATCTGTCATCAATCACAAGAATATATATACATATATACTGAACTAGATAAATAACAATTAACCAACAATTAAGTTACAAAGAATCCAAAATTTTTGGAAAGTATGAAGTTTAGAAAGAACCTATTTTGATTGTTATTCTAATTTGGGGAGATTGAAATATTATTACATTTCTCCCTCCTCCTTTCCTCCCTTCAAACACTAGCATATACTCCCCCTATTCTCTTCAAATTCATTAACCTCTTATTTCATTCATTGCCATTATATGTGTATATGTAAATGTATATACTCACATATTCCTAAATACAATCTGCTCAATCTGTTTTATGTTATTTTTATGCATGTTTTAAGAAATGAAAATTGTTTTATTAAATAATTCATTGGTATGCAGTTCCCCATGTAAGATTTTTTTCTCCCACTCTCAACATTCCATAGTTACTTGTAGTTCTTTTTTCATTGATTTTTATTGATCTCTACATTCTTCTCTGCTCCCCTCCCTGCCTCTTCCCTCCCCTTCAACCCTTTCCCAGAACCCCCATGCTCCCAGTTTACTTAGGATATCTGGTCTTTTTATACTTCATATGTAGATTAGATATATGTATGTCTCTCTTAGAGTCCTCATTGTGTAGAATTCAGGCCTTATAGACTTTTCTCATCTGCTTTGCAATATGTAATGGTGTCATCTTTGTTCACCCCATCTTTAGACAGTCATTTTGGTGAGACTTTATATGTGCAGCTTCTGACAATAATAAGAGACATATCTCACAGCAAACTCCCTTATCTTTTAGCTCTTAGAGTCTGTCCTGATTTCTCCTGTATTTTAAAACATACCAAAGTATAGAGGATGAATCATGAATTACCAAAGCTCACTCCAACAGGGGTGACAGGGACCAAAAGGTGGATACCTGCAGTTCAAAAAAACCAAACTATGAACAACAATATGAGCACAGACTCCAGGCCACATATCATGTTTGGGAGTAGCTTACCAATATATAACAGCACATTAGAGAACATCCTTTTCAGATGATTCAGTTTGGCGTCAGCCTATTCCAGGTAGTTTAGCTGTTCTTTAGTTTCTTCTGGCAGTTCTTTGGGTTGACCACTACTTACAGGTTTGCTCTGCTGGCCTCTTCCTCTTTCAGACTGCTAATCCAGTCTCAGAATGTTCTTTCTACTTCTCTGTTCTGAGAGTGATCCTCACCGGTCTTTACTGCTTATATACTATAGGGTAGGGAGGGACCTAGTATATCTAGTCAGTTTTAGGAACTCCTCAAAGCTATTTCAAGTTGTTTGCTTTCTGTTTTACTGAAGCTTCTTTGGGGGATGGAGGTTTCAAATCACATGAGCACATCCTAAGTGTAAAATTCCTTTCCTCAAACATCTTGCTGTTTCAGTTTCCCATCATATCCTATGTTTCCTCCAAGGTGAAAGGTTTTAATCGTGGAGTACACTGCCATACAACATGAGTACTTTTAAAATATTGCTTTTATTTTTTATTATAAACAGAAATATACAAAGTGTGTATGGTAAAGTCTTCATTTTAGACTGTGTCATTCTTTCTAGATACACCAAATCACATATTAGATTTTCTTTCTGATTGTCATGTATTTGACATCAGTACCATTGCATTGTTAAATTTCCATTGCTAAAAATGTAATGAGCTGTGAACTATGAAATTACTCTTCAGATATTCTGTCATCATTATTGTGACTAGGCAATGTTTAGTGAGAACTTAATATACAACATGCTTATATTTAAGGGAAGCACTATCCATATCTACTTAATAGGTTTGGGTTTGTTTCTAAACATGTTGTGTTTTCTGAGATTCTTACATGATATCACAGGATTATTTCCATTGAAATAATGTAATAAGGGTTAAGAAAGTATTTTAAAGGTTAGGGGTGATGATATTAGAAAGAAGAGAACTCTCCTCTGAAGAGAACTGATTTTTCCTCTCCTAGCAGGTCTTAATTACAGTTCAGTTATAACTTTTTCCCTATTGGTTAGCTTTTTATCCATTCATTCATTTTTTGAAATACAACAAAATAGTTTCTAATAAAATGAAACAAAAATTTTTAACATTAAAATTGGACAAGACCAATCAACAGGAAAAATTGGCTAAGAGAAATCACAAAAGTCATAGATCCACTTCTTCTTGGTCACACACTCAGAAATCCCATAATAAGACCAAACTTCGAGCCACAATATAAGCACACACTCCCAGGCACATTTCATTTTCAGCGGTTGTTTAACCAATATATAATGGCTTCACAGGTTTTTGGTGTGTGTGTGTGTGTGTGTGTGTGTGTGTGTGTGTTTGTGTGTTGTGCGAATGTGCTTTTATTTGGTTACAGTTACAGTTTGTACAATTTGGCTTTGTTTTCCTTTTTGGGTGATGTTTTATAGTTTTGGTTTGGAAGGTTTTGTCAATATACGGGGTTCTATTTACATTATAAGAAAGAGCTTGACGTTGGTTGGGTAAGGAAGTTGGTAAGGACCAGGAAGGAAACTGGAGAGGGGAAGGATATTCTCAAAATATATTTAAAGTTAAAATTGTTTTAAATAATTAAAAACATAATAAAAAAGAATAAAGACAAAGCTTACTATTTAACTGCTGTTAAACGGGATGATGTGAGACAAGAAATTAAAATAGATTCAGCTGTACGTAAGAAAGCATCCTCCACATTCAAACCACTTACTCTAACTTTCTTTCCTGAGAAAGTTATGCTTCCATCAGGGTGATAGTTTATAGTGTCGAGCCGTACTTCTTGTGGGCCTGTCTGCTATCAGCTTGTGGATATGCTCCATGAGAGCCTATTTTTTTTGGAACACAAACCTTTCCCATTCACTTCATGTACACACACACACACACACACTCCTCATGCCAAAAATATGACTTCATATAAAAATTTTTGTATGTGGACTTACAAAGTATCTGTACAGTAAGGACTACACAGCTCTTATTGGCATTATTCTATAACCAGGAAACAAGAGGATTAATATAAGGTATCCAATGCAAAATGAGTCAGAGAAGTGACTTTGCTTGAGGTCAAATATAAAGAGGCCACATTGAGAAAAACAATCTAAAGTTGGTAGTCATCTATTACACAGCATTTTAGTTATTAAATATTAAATATTGAGTAACTTCAACAATTATGGTGGTTCAGCACATTTACAAGTAAATTATCATAACCAATATTCTCCTCAGTCTTTTAAAGAAGAAGCAACTTCTTTTGTAGCTACTGGAGGAAAGCTGAAGAAGTAGCAACTGAGCACTGAGCCCCTAAAACTGTCAACAGTGTTGTTACAGGCCAGCGTTGTTGTTATTCTCATTATTAGGAAAGAGAAAGAAGGAAGGGAGAGGAAGAAATAGAAGGATGAACAGAGGATGAGGAACAGAAGGAGGAGGATAGAAAAGGGAAGGGAAGGGGAGTTTTAAAGCAAACATCTGAACAAAGTTAAAATGTCATGAAAATATTACAAAGAAATTAAATTCTATGATAGCATGGTCGGTCTACCTCAACACGATGTTTATGTCTATCAAATCAGGTGGATGGGAAAGGTCTGGAAGCTTTCTAGCCTACTGAGCAGTCAGACAATGAATATTACTCTTAGACTTTGAAGTCGCAGCAGGATAACAAACCATGCAGTTCAAGTCACGACAGTCCCCAAGTTGTAACTGAGCCATGGGGAAAATCTTGAGATTCATTAGAAGGTGAAAATACACTGAGTGCAATTGCTTTTGTGTTCAATACTAGAAAAAATATATTTCTTAAATTGATAAAGACTGAAAAAGAAATGACAATCTCAATTGAGGACTGTGAGCCTTAAGTGCTGGCAATCCCAGTTTGTTTAGCACCCAGGACTTATTAAGCTGCTAAGGTGGAAGGAGAAAATGGAGACAAGGTTCAAATGCTAATCCAAAGTTTATTGACTCTAGAACAACTCCTTAAACTGAAGAAAAGAAACAACCTGACCTATGAGGCCACCAGAGTTATAAAGTCACCTTTGAATTATAATTTTGTCATGGGGAAGTTGATTGATCACTTTTAAGAATGCTGCCAACAAATGCTTTGTATAGGAATCATGAAGATGAAGCTCAGCATTGACACATAAGTAGAAGAAACATATTTGTAACTCCAGAAAGAAGAAGGAATAATTTCTAATTTATATGCAAAACACAAATTATGCATAATTTATCTCTTCTTGCATAATTAGCTAAAAATAGAAGAGTGGATGAGGAAAATGAACTTAATACCAGTGTTGTAAGTACATGGTTAGTGTTCCTAAATGAAACAGCTAATGGTTTCATTAGTAGTGTGCGAGTTTAGCCAGTTCCACATGAACTATACTGTGGTCTTGCCTCCAAAGCATGTAATTCAAACCTCATAGTACACTACAGTATCTTTTTAAAACTCACTGAATAGCTGGGCGCACACCTTAATCTTAGCACTCTGGAGGAAGAGGCAGGCAGATCTCTGTGATTTCAAGACCAACCTGTTATACAGAACAAGTTTCAGGTATGACTTCAGACTCATAATAAAATAAAACATTAGTTTGTATTCAAAATCGCTATTGGACTACAAGGAGAAGAAGAAAAATAAGTGTAATTTGCTAATTATCTAAATACTATTTGCTGTACCCTCATTTGTTTTATTTCTCTCTCCTCTCTTCTTGTCTGTATCATACACACATTTGCAATGTTGAATATTCACTGTACAAATAATTAGTAAATAAAATAAAAATATGAAAGCCATTATTATGTTTATCATTAATACAGTTGTAAATAGAGAAACACATAGAACAGGTTTGAAAATGTAAACATCCAGCCTTTCCAATTGCTAGTGACACAGAGCAACTTTGAATTTTGAACTAATTTTTGCCTGTTAAGGAAACAGTTTCATTAATTTTTAATTTCCCCATTGTTAGCTGTTCTCAATTTTTATTTATATGTTGCATTAACCAATCCTGTTCTTGTACAATTTTAGCAACAAATATTTATTCACTAAAATATGCAAGGTGTTTTTATTAGAGATCCAGAGTAAATATCTAGAAAAACAACTCCCCTTATATAGCTAATATTTCAATTATCACTTTGTTATTAAAGCTAACTTACTTCAGAAAGCCACCTTATAGTCCTATACTCTGTTCTAATAACTTTTCCTTTGGAGTGAACACAGGAACCAAAGGATTTTAATCTTTATTTCAATAGTTTACAGTACTTGACTTTAGCAAAATGAAACAAACTTAGAAAATTTTCTTTTCCACCCACATTATTTTGATTAATCTACAACTTAGTTGCCATCTCTTTCTTTCCCATCTAAGGTAATTACACATGATTAGTATATATTGTTTCCTTTAAATATATGTTTTATTCTAGACACTTTCATGTAGTTATATAACTCATCTTGTATTATGTTAGAGAAGCTAAACGACATTAGTTTAAATTTGAGTTGTAATGAATTATTTAAAAGAATCCAAGAAAGAAGGAATCTTTAATGTATAGAGTATTACCTAAATTACATATATGAAACCATAAATTTTAATATTTGATATTATTTCAAACTGTATGAATATCTTAAAATGGTTTCTCAGTGTTTTAATAAGATATGAAAAGAAAAACATGCATAGATCCACCCAGAAAGGGGAAATAGGTAAGATAGCCTGACAAAATTGGGAACATGGGGGACATGAGAGAAGGGAGAGCAGAAAAGGAAGAGGGGGGAAAAGGAAGGGAAAGGAGAACTTGAAAAACAGGATAAATTGAAGGCGTAAGTCACGAACAAGGCCACACCAGTTTGGAGTTATGATTAATAGGGTGTTATTTATTTAAAGGGGAAAACTTACAGATCACCATCTCAGACAACAGCCATCTGCACAACCAGGAAGGGAGTCTAGTCTCCGGTGGAGCAGGAAGTGAAGAGAGCGAGCAGAGGAAATAGCCGCTTTTTTAAAGGGAGAGAGACCACGCCCCAATGGGCTGGTATCACAGCAGCTATTGGTTGGAGGGGCGGAAGGACCTCCCGCAACATCGAGATAGAGGAAGGACAGAGATGAGAGTAAAGAAAGAGATATTTTGATTGAGGAAGCCATTATGGGTCTAGCTAGAAACTTTACACTAGAGAAATTTCCAGGAAACCACAAGGATGACCTCAACTAAGACACTAAGTAATAGAGAAGAGGGTACCTGAACTGGCCTTACTCTGCAGTCAGATTGCTCAATACCTTAAATGTCACTATAGAACCTTCTTCATCCAGCAATTGATAGGAGCAGAGGCGGAGACCTGCACCAGAGCACTGGACTGAGCTCCAAAAGTTCAGTTGAAGAATGGGAGTAGTGAGAATATAAGCAAAAAGGTCAAGACCATGATGGGGACACCAATTGAAACAGTTTACCCAAGCTAGTGGAAGCTTACCTGCCACGGACCGTCCCTCTTGGAGACCGCTATCCACAGGAGAACAGGGTGAAGGATAGGATAGCCAGGATACGACGCAAGGGAATGACAGACAGACACACTGGTAGTGAGAATCTGCTGCAATTTTACTTCTGTAAAGCTTCAGTTTTTGTACAAAACAGATCAAAGAACTTGGCAGGCTCATTACATCACCCCACTCAAGGTTCCAGACATAAATCAAGGCTAAGCATAATCAAAATAGAGCACCCTCTTGCTCCTCTCTACGTGCTCCTCTCTACGTGCTCAAGATGTTGGCAAGGACTTTTAGTTTTGTTTTGTCTCGCACCATCAAACACATTCTACCGTGGGGGACTAGTTCTCAGGGTCCTGGGTCTAGCTTTTTATTTATATAGTTTTTTATTCTTTGCTCCATATTCCCTAATAGTTTTCTCATTTTCTCAGGATAGTTCCTATACCAATATATTAAAGCTGGTTTCATGTTTTCAATAATTTCCTTTCTTTCCTTCTTACTATAAAGACACCAGGGCTTCTGAGATCTAGCTAATCTTTCCATAAAGGGGAATTTTCTCTAACTCTCCTTTTCTCTCTAAATCTGATTCACTATGATGATTCCCTCGTAACATTTCAACTTTAGCCGTTTCTGTTTCATAAATAATAAAGTTTCCCAGGCTCATGTGGCGTGGGACATACTTCATTTCCTCAAGGACTGCTTTAATGAACGGTGGGGCCGAGCCAAGGACGTACTTTGATCTCTTGGTAAGTGATCAGCTGTAAACAGGAAAATTAAGAAATACAGAGAAAGATCAGGCAAGGTGTCAGGAGGGCTCGCTCTCAAAGCCATCTCCAGATATGAGATTTGCCTATGGCATCAGGTCCTATCTCGACCGCTGATTGCCAGGGGGACCACCTGGGACTTCGCTCCAAGAAGCTCTAACCCCAATCCTTCAGCAGTCAAAAGCCAGCGCAGAGGCATTTTGTCACTACACGGCAGTCACTGCTGTGGACGTGGCACTTACCAAATATAGCCGAACAGGGAAGGAAACTTCGTAGGTCCAAAACTGACTGACTGAATGTAGGTTGTATTACTAGGGCAGACTGCGGGTTCACTGGCAGGGGCATTAAGTTTTATCCCTACTACTTGTACTGACTCTTTTGGAACCCATTCTCTTTGGATGGATACCTTGCTCATCCTAGATACAGTAGGGAGGGCCTTTGATCTTCCCCAAAGCAATGTGCCTTATACTCTCTGAGAAGTGAATGGGGGTGGGTGGAGAGGTAGGTGAGAAGATGGGAGGAGAGGAGGGAGTGGGTACTGAGATTGGTATGTAAAATGAAAAAGATAGGTTGTTGTCTTTAAAACAAATAAAATAAATTATAAAACATTCTTTTAACTAGAAGAAAAATAAGATCTGTGCATATGATATTTAAATTTTAAATTATTTATAATTAGGTACTAGCAAAGTTTCTTGACTAAAAACTTTGTTTCTTTATACTAAAATATAGATCAATATAGCTGTAGTTAATTTGTGGCATTACTTTGTATTGAAATAAAATTTCTGGACACATTTTCATCATAAGAAGCTCAGCAACATAAAGTGAATAAACGTTCCTGTGAAATTTTCCACTCATCTCTAAAATTGTATTATATGATATATAATTTTAATGCAATCTCAGCTTGGTAATGACTAATGGCCATCATCATCACCAATATTAAACTGCACTACTTTCAAACCACAAATTAAGGCAAATATGAAAATGTGTCTGTGCTTGGGTGTGATATCAAGTCTTTCTTGCGTTTTATCTCCACTGTAATATCCACCACACAAACCACTACAAAGACATCTTCAGATGTGCTGCTTTGACAGAACCTTTGCCACATTTCCCACAACCAAAGAAAAAGGAAAAGGGAGCTACCGAGTATCTCCAAACTGTCCTCTGTAGTTCAGAGTGTAAATGAGGCATTATAAATATCTAACTAAATTAGATTTCTCCCGGTGTCCTAGTTAGCTTTAACTGTTACCTTGGCACAGCCCAGAGTCAACAGAGAAAGTCTTTGATAGAAGCATTGACTAGATCAGAGTGGCATTTGGTGTATTTGCACGTCTATGAGGGACTGTCTGTAGGATGGTTCAGCTAATGTGGGTGGAAACATCCTTGGGCAATTATTCCTGAGATATATAAGAAAGTCAGCAAAGAATAAGTCAGTGAGATAGTAAACAGTGTTCTTTTGTTCTTACTACTTCAAGTTCCTGCCCTCACTTCACACCGGGAAGAATTGTGACACAGAAGTATAAGCTTTCCCTTCCACATTGCTTTCGTTACAGTGATTTTTACAGCAACAGAAATTAAGCTAGAACACCTTCAGACTAAAAAGATGCAGCTTAAATAGAACAGCAAGGAAACCATGACATTGAAACGGTGTATATTACTACTGAAAAATTTCCTTGCTGGGATTTCTCAGGATCACCAACTACTTTAAATACTATCATGACAGTAGAAAATTTCTTAAATGTCGTGGTTCTTAAAGGATGCTCTTGGAACAACACACAACTAGTTCTAATGTGGGAAAGGGTGACTAATCAACTCTGCCTTTCATGTATTTGTCTCCAAAAGAAGCCACATTTGTCTCAAAAGTAAGAGGAGGATGACAAAAGAATCATCACGAACAAGAGCTAAAGGTTTGAAGATGTAAGGTTGTGGTTCCATGCCCCAATACAGAAATATCAACACATTGTTGACAGGCTATGTATAGGTAAGGTTTAATAGGGTAAGAACAGTGAACTCACATTTTATAGTTCCCAGGATAGTGACAGTGTTCACTATTTATTTACTAATAAGACACTGACAGAATATAAGTTAGGGAAATAGAAACACTAAGCAATGGAGTAATAGTGATTCCATGAATTTATTATATGACAATATTGATTCATCATTTATAGTAGGTTCTCCCTGCACTCTGCCTCCAAACTCACATGTAAAAACAAAGACTGTTGTAATATGTATTTCTCATTTCTTTGGAATTAAACCTTAATAGCATCATAATGCAACTTCTCATATATAGCATATTTTCTTTAATAATAATAGTGATATCTACAATACAATTTATATAATCAGTGAAATATTGAACTTATGTAGTTGTTTTCTTGCCCAATGGCAAAATGATTACATTTTTATTTTGTACCCTTTCTGGCTTCCCTTAAGCTGAAAAATTAACTTGTTTGCCTAAAAACATTTTTGCAATTGAAAAATCAGTTTTCTCCAATTGTGTCTCATTGGGGAAACAAAACACTCTTAAAGGTAGACACCATGCTAGCAGTTGACAGCCAACACAACATGAAGTCAATGGCATCTTTGAAGGGCCATTGTCTCAATGTTGAATAAAGGCTTCCCCCCCTTTAATCTTATAGATTCTTGACTTATATTGTAGCTTCCTATTTTGTGTTCTTATGGAAACCCTATGTGGGTTAATGCATGTGTCTCTGCTTCTCTGTGCTTCTTATGTATTTTCTTTGTTTTTCTTCTACTTGTTTTCTACCATCACAATTTGTTTGTTCCTGTTTTATTTTATTTTATTTTTATTTCTTTGATGTCTCCTGTTTTCTAAGGAATGACAGAAATGTATGGATCCAGAAGGAATGAAGAAGGGAGAGGAGTTTGAAGATAGGAACCAATAATCAGAATTTATATTGTATAAAAAAAATCTATTTTATTTATTTGCTCCTAACTAAAACTACAGAAAGAGAGCATTTGTGATTATTGTCTTCTGAAAGGCAATGATAAGAGATTTTATATTTAACATGAAATTGCATCAGCCTGTGGTGCTCTGAAAAATTCTTGCAGTCTTCAGTCCTCTGATGATTTTCCAGAGAGTACATTTTATTGAACTGGTGATCTCTGTTACAGAATGGACAGAGGTAAGGGCAGTAGACCTCTGCATTATCTACTAATGGGTACATTACTATTGTGTGTAATGATCCAATTTAATTATGATTCTACTAAGTACCATGTGACTATGATACAAAAGCACTTGAAGTGAATACCACACTTTAAAGAAGAAAAAGTAGGGGAGACTGCCCAGGATGTGAGAAACAGAGCCCTGTGCACAAAGGAAAAAAAAATTGCACTGAAGGACTCAAAAATCAAAATGGTGAAAATGGTGTTAAGGAAAAATATCTAAACGACAGCTCTAATCTGTCCTTTCATCCTGAGAAGATTCGGTATACCAACCAGGCAAAAAGAAATACAAACATGAGATATCCATTAGACTTGGTGAACACATTGAGTTAAATAGAAACGTACCTACCTAGGAGTATCAAAAAACAGGGCATGCATTTTTATTGTATTCTAAAGTATTTACAAGCAAACCTCATTAAATATTTGTCAATTTATCAGTTTATTTGTTTTGTGTGAATACATAAACATATAGAGCTCTTGTATGTGGTTAATCTGATGCTTGTATATGTGCATGTGCATGGAGGACACCCACAGTTCTATTCTTGTCACCTTTTGTCTTATATTTTACTGAACTTAACAGTGCTGCTAGCCATGGAATCTCAGTGATCCTCATGCATTTGCATTCAAAAATGCTAATGATATGCATGGAGTGTAGAACATCTGGCTTGTTTTATTTTTTTAAGAATTTTTTTCTTGCCAGGAAGTGGTGGCACATATCTTTAATCTGAGTGCTTGTGAGGTTGAGTCAGCCTGGCCTGTAAAAGCTAGAGCTCCAGGACAGGCCCCAAAGCCACAGAGAAACCCTGTCTTTTAAAACAACAAAAACTCTGTATTTTGTGCATATCATTGCTTTGCTTACAGGTATGTTGTATGGTGCCCAGAGAAGTCAGAAGAGGATGCTGAATCCTTCTAACTGCAGTTACAGATGATTGTGAGCCACTATTATGGATCATCTACAAGAGGTGCAAATATTCCTGACCATTTGGCTACCTCTCCCTCTTCAGAATAGTTTTTTTTTTTGTTTTGTTTTTGTTTTTGTTTTTCGAGACAGGGTTTCTCTGTGGTTTTGGAGCCTGTCCTGGAACTAGCTCTTGTAGACCAGGCTGGTCTCGAACCCACAGAGACTGGTATTAGTATTCAGGTTTTTAGGCATTTCCAGCAGGTGCTCTTACCCACTGACCTATTGTAGTTTGTTCTTTAAATACTACCATTATTTGGATGGGCATCAGGGAAACATGAGTAATTGATTCAAAAGTACATTTACCTCTTCTCTGTTCAGATATAAATCAAATAGTTGTATTGTACATAGTTTTTCAGCATATACAAAATCTCATTTAATTTTTGTAATTCTCTTCAAATCACTGTGCTTGGCTAAAGTGTGTTAAATGACCTAACTGGAACATTAATATCTGTAAATGAATAGGTTATGAAGATAAACATATTTCAGAGAACAACCTGAGGCAGTGTACCAGTGATGACCTGCCTCCTGAGGCAGCAGCAATTCCACAGTAGTTTTCTGAATGTTGGAAAGGCAAAGGACAGACAGTAGATTCATTGGTGGGAAATATAATCTCTGTAATGGCCTTTGTCACATTTTGCAGCTTATAAAAGATTCCTGTGAGATAAATATGAATCACTTAGTTTGCAGTGAGCTCTTTAGGGTCCATCAGTCTTCACTGATGTGTCAGGAAAGATACTAAAGGCATGGTGGAGTGTGTTCCTCAGGGGAGTTTTATCTGCTCTTTAACACAGCAGCCATTTGTAAAATGCTGCTGGAGAAAACAATAATTTAGAAGAAATTCATCAGGGGCAATGCCACCTTATTGAAAAGGCAGTACAAATAAAGAAAGCAAATCCACAACTGAATGCTTCCTTTTAGGTCTGAGGAGCAATTACAAAGGATCAGGGGCACCCCAATGTTGGGTTTGTTGCAAAACTGAAGGTTTTTCATCCACAGATACTAGACCTTGAACTTCAAAGGGACAATGAATTTAATGATGCCAGTAAGCTTTCTGTATGAAAGGCATGGATAAAACATATCCATGTATATATCTGAGATATACAAGTATTCCCTTTTCTATTATTTCTTAGTAGAGAAAGTGTAAATCTATATACATTTTCTCAATAGAGAGTCATTCTTCACCAATGATTCTAGCTATGTAAGTTGGCAAGAAACAAATAAACTAAGTAAAGCCCAAAACCAAAACAAAACTCCTAAACATTAGAGTGCTAAAAAAATTAAGTTCTATACTTTAACAATAAAGAATATTACTTAGTGAATATATATATATATATATATATATATAACATATATCACGCATTTATATCAATTCATTTCTCAAAAACATTTTGGTTATTTTCTAATTTAACAATTAAAATAATGGTATAACAATGTGGTTCTATACCACCTGTACACACCTGTACTTAAAATTATACACAAAAAGTTTATAGTGACATATAATTAAAAACAATAAAAAATTAGTTTTTCTATGTTTCGGAGATCAGCCCTCTTTCTGATGTGGGGTTGGGGTAGGTA
>NW_026068011.1:1092386-1113105 GCF_014885135.2 Alexandromys fortis
TCTATTTTCATTATTCTACATGTTGACATCCAGTTATGCCAGCACCATTTGTTGAATAGGCTTTCTTTATTTCCATTGTCTATGTTTTGTTTCTTTGTCAAAAAGAAGGTGTTTTTAGGTATGTGGATTGATATCTGAGTTTTTAGTTCCATTCCATTGGTCCTCCTGTCTCTTTTTATGCCAATACAAGGCTGTTTTCGGTATTGTACTTCTGAAGTAGAGTTTGAAGTCATGGATTGTGATGTCTCCAGAAGTTCCTTTACAATTTATTTTATTTTATTTTTTTTGATTTCTGAGACAGGGTTTCTTCGTAGCTTTTTGGTTCCTGTCCTGGAACTAGCTCTTATAGACCAGGCTGGCCTCAAACTCACAGAGATCCGCCTGCCTCTGCCTCCCAAGTGCTGGGATTAAAGGCGTGCTCCACCACAGCCAGGCTAAGAAGTTCCTTTATTGTATAGGATTGTTTTGGCTATCCTGGGTTTTGGGTTATTTGCTTTTCCATATAAAGAAATTGGTCATCAAAAAAACAAATAATCCAATAAAAATAGGGTACAGAGAACTCTCAAAAGAGGAAACTAAAATGGCTGAAAGACACTTAAGAAAATGCTCAACATCCTTAGCCATCAGAGAAATGCAAATCAAAACAACTCTGAGATTCCATCTTATACCTGTAAGAATGGCCAAGATCAAAAACACTGATGACAACTTATGCTGGAGAGGTTGTTGGATAAGTGGAACACTCCTCCATTGGTGGTGGGAGTGCAAACTGCTACAGTTGCTTCAGAAATCAGTATGGTGATTTCTGAGAAAATTAGGAAATAACCTTCCTCAAGATCCAGCAATACCACTTTTGGGATATTCCCAAAAAATGCTCAATAATACTGTAAGGACATGTGCTCAACTGTGTTCATAGCAGTATTGTTTCATAACCAGAACCTAGAAACAAGTAAATGTCCCTCAACTGAAAAATAAACAAGAAAAATGTGGTACATTTACACAATGAAGTACTACATAGCAGAAAAAAATAATGATATCTTGAACTTTGTGGGCCAGTAGATTTATCTAGAAAACGTCATGCTGAGGGAGATAACCCAGACACAGAAAGACAAATATCATATTTACTCACTCATAAGTACCTTTTAGACATACAACAAAGAAAAACCAACCTACAGTTCACAATCCCAGAGAATCTAGACAACAATGAGGACCCTAAGAGAGACATACATGGGAAATAAAAAAAGAGAAGATCTCCTGAGTAAATTGGGAGTATGGGGGCCATATAAGAGGGTAGAATAGGAGGGAAGAGGTAAGGAAGGGATCAAAGAAACATCTCAATAAAAACAATAAAAATTTTAAGTCTAAATTTCAGTGTTTATTTTTCACTTTGAATGGTTTTATGTAAAAAGTCATAGTGGACTAAACATTAGTCTTTTCTGGGTGTTATAGTTTTTTCTAAAACTATAGTTGTGTTTCTTGAGAAAATATAGTTTTACAATAATTTTTGCTGTCTCCATCCTTATATTGCCCATTATCTACCTAATTTTCACATCTCCTATACAATTCTCTTCCTCATTTTACAAGATTCATCTTTGTCCTCATTTCCAGTGCTTATCTGTAAATACCCCCTCCCAGATCTAATACTGCAATAATAAAACAAATGAGTAAAATAAAAGTAAGTCTTGTGGAAATAATTGTTAATAGTTTAGTAGAAATGACATTCTGGAGAAATGTCAAAACTCCTCAACTTGTGTCTGGTCACTCTTGATAGGGTAATTACATAGCAAGTATTAGATTTGAGACAAACTTAAGAGAGATGGGTTGTGTGTTGATTCACCGTTTGAATTATTATTACTATTAATTATTATTGTTAGCTATTTTCAGCCTATTACACATGTTTTTATTAGGCACTTACTCTGTGTTTTTCTAGGTCTTTGTAAGTACTAGAAACTTGAACATGAGTGGTGAAACAGTATTTGATTTATATTCCAGAACAACAGCACACATGAACTCACAGCTATCATGATTTTATGCACAAGACCTTCACAAGATACAATGAGTCACTATCCTAGTATGGGAATATGAAGGAGTAATGAAATTCATGCCTAGCAAAGCAGCTATTGCTTAGTGATTGTTTCTTGAGGAAAGAAAGTCAGTATTTTTTTCAAAAATGTTGCACCCGAAGGCTAGTTATGCTATAGTAGATGTTACTATATACTTGCTAGTATCTAGCATGCAAGTAGACTCAGTACACTTAAAAATAAAAAAAAAATACATTAATTTTGTAGGGTGAAGTAGTCTCCAGGATAGGGGAAGGACTAAAGGCTAGACTAGTACATGAAGAAGGTTCATGGGTTCTGGTTCTTAAGGTAGGATTTTGGGTTTGATTTTGATTTGTTTTTGTTATTATTGAGATTATAATATAGTTACACCATTTAGCACTTACTGTTCCTTCCTTCAATTTTTCCCATATACCAATCTGCTGGAGGAACTCCTTCAGCCTATGGCTTTTGAGAATATGGAACACTTTGGAAATGACCTTGGGTGCTATAAAAACAGATGTAGAAACACGCACAGGCTCTCTCTCTTTTTCTCTCTATCTTTCTCTCCCTCTCTCCCAACCTCTCAGATGCTGGATTTGATTCCTGTTCCCCACTCATGCAGGGGACTATTTATCTGTGAGTCTATCACTAAATAAAGGATGCTTTATTTATACTCAATTCTGACCTAGTGTTGGACTGCTTTATTGTGGTCCTCTACATTCATCCTTGCCCTCTTTCAAATTTATGACCCTTTTTTTGATTAATTATTGTTAAATGCATAAACATTCCTAAATATATATATTTCATCTATATAATTATATATATATATATATATATATATATATATACACACACACACACACACACAGGGCTAATCATTCAGTAATTCAGTATTAGATAACCTACTAGTGTATTGTCCCCCTGGGAAGACGATTTGTCCCATTATCAGAATTTATTAGTTGGTTTTAGTACTTTGTGCAGGATTGGGTCCTGGTAGTCTTTCTCCTGGTCAATTTGACTTGTTTGCTGTTATCTTTGTTCACCTCAAGCTTAGGTAGTCATGTTGGTGTGATTTTGTGTGGTGTAACTTCTGAGATTACTAGGGGACACTGTAGCAGCAAACTCTCTGATCCTCTGATCCTTACAATATTTCTCCCCCCTCTTCTGCAATTTTCTCTGAATCTTACTTGTGGGAATTGTTTTATAGATGTGTATGTTAGGACGAGGCTCCATAGCTCTCATTTTGATCGGTCGTGGTAATTTGTAATGTTCTCTCTGTTGCAAAGAGAGTCTTCATTGATAAAACACGAGGCATATAATTCTCTGTAGGTATAAGGACAATCATTTAATATATAGTTAGGCAATATACTGGTTTGGTAAAGTGGTAACTGTAGGTTCTTCAAGAATCATTTCCCTAGATATTTATAGTTGGCTAACTTACCTGTACAAGGCACGATTTCCCGCTCTTTGAGCAGGTCTTAAGTCCAATACTAAAGCTCTTGGTTACCCCCTAGCTATATATGCCACTACTACTGCATCTTTAGGGTTACTATGCCATGCTGCTCAATGTTGTATTCATAGGCTTCACAGCTGGTTAGGACTTTACATTGTTTCCCTCCTTTAGAAGGTTGCATAGTGCCTTTGTTAAGGAATGGAGGGTGGATTTGATCAAAACACATTATATGAATGTCAGTAATTCGGAAAAAAATAAAAACAGCAATTAAAAGCATATGCTATAGTGTCACATAGAGCCACAAGGAGGGGACTCTACTGACTCCTCTTTATCTGAGGTCCCAGTCATGTTTATAACACATATGGTTGACTTAAAAGATCAAATAACAGCTTCTTCCTCCATTTCTGATTATAGCTGAAGTCATTAAATCTTAATGGGTCTGTATCTCAATATTTAATCCTTGCTTTGTTCTAGACTCTCTTGAGATCTTTAAGTAGCAGTGTGTTAAGAAATTGTCTTTCTTTAGACATGACTCTAAAAGAACATCATTAAAATCAACATGTAATCCAATTTAAAACTTATTCCTTGTCACACAGTAGGTCACTATATGGATGACATTCTTAATATACAAGGACTCTTGTTTGTTTTCACGATTTATTTCATCTTTACTGCTTCCTAAAGACCAAGCTCTTAATTGGCATGCTAGCCCAGCATATACACAAACAGATGAATACAAAACACAGATTATTTCTTTCTTGGCTTGCAGTGACCACATATTCATGCAAATGCAACTGATCTTGGAGATATGTCAGAAAAGTAGATTTTAATAGAGTCATATTAAAAGTCTCTTTTAAGGAACGATTGAGCTTTCTTATAGACCAGGCAGTTATGGAAGGAAGAAGTGACTTTGTGGTTTAGGAGTGCTACTAGCAAAATAATCAAGATCAATGCCACTCGGCTTTCATTTATTTTTCAGAGAATAGACCGTTTTGTCCTCACATTGATTTTTGTTGACACTTGAAATGTTTCCATTTTGTGATGTGTGTGGTTTATTTATACCCAGGCACTGCTAGACATGCCAGCTTTCAAGGGAAGGAGAAAGAGAGCCTTGTCATGCTGTCGTCATGCTTATTTACATAGCTCATGTCCCTAGGGACCACCAGCTTTAGGAAAAGAAAGTTATAGAAAAGACTTTTTAAGGCTTTTCTTTAACTATATAGACATATTTCACTCCACAGAGTAGAAGCAGATATTTTGGGAAAGCTTTTTCTTTTTAGAATTGGGCTCTTAAGGAAAAATGTGTGGAGAGGTGAGATGAGCGAGATGACTCTTCCTGAAAAGTTCTTGGAATGGGAATATAAAGACAGGAGTTCAGATTCCAAATATTCACAAACTGCCCATGCCACACAACTGACACCCACATTCAGATGGCCTAGTTCAGTCCTATGCAGGATCCCTAGCTCTCAGTCTGTTTTCAGTGAGCTCCCATTAGTTCAGGTCAACTGTTTCTGTAGATTTCCCTGTCATGGTCTTTACCCCTTTGCTCATATTATCATTTTTATCTCTCTTCGACTGGAAATGGGATAAGAATTTATCCCTAGTGCATGAACTGTCTTTTTGGAGCTCATTCTCTAAGGTGGGATACCTTACTCAACTTAGGTACAGGGAAAGAGCGTTGGTCCTGCCTCAGTGTGATGTGACAGACTTTGACTCCCCATTGGAGGCCTCATCCTCTCTGAGGAGTGAATGGGGGGTTGGGTTGGGGAGAAGGTAGGATGAGCAGGAGGCAGGAAGGGAATAGGAATTGGGATTAGTATGCAAAATAAAAAAGACTGTTTTTAAAAAAATATAAATGATGTAAAAATCCATAAAATAATTACCGTTAAGGTTAGATACGTGAGCATAATAAAATATAGATGTATACTTGAAAAAAAAAGGCTCCCAGGACCTGATTAAGCTATGGACATTGTGGGAGTCCACGTTTATTCCCATCTCACAGGAGGCAGGAAAATTCCCTCAGCTAGCTGGTTAGCCAGTCTAGACCAAGTGGTAAGAATCAGATTCAGCAAGATATCCTCCCTCAATATATGGAGTGGAGAGTTATCAATGAAGTCATACAATGTCTTTTACATATTGGCTCACACATGCAAATGTATACAGGTCTATGCTCTTACACATATGGGAGCATACATGCAGTAGAGAAAAATAAACACAGGTTTGAGTGTCCTATTTTCTAGAAAAAAATCTAAATGAATAGTTATTATAAGTGATAACACGTTTTGTTTGTTAGGTGTGTGTATCACTATAAGGGATGAGAAATGAATAGGTAGAGAATTACCTAACACCTTATTTGATCTCTGCAGATAACTCTGGATAGCACCTCAAACCTAGTCCTACTTTATGGAATGTTGCTTGCTTTCTGTTTCTTTTCCAATGCTAATAGACAAGCTTATTGCATATTATCAGTATCAAATGGGCTCTGTGCAATTTCACACTGATTAGCATTTTTTTCTGCTGAATTGTCCTTGATACAGGTTGTTTGGAAGCAATGAGGTTGTGTGCACAACTTCAGTCCCAGGTCTTAGAACACTTAGGACACAATCTGCTTTAGCCAGATAAGAATCCAGATTTTTTTCTTTCCATTTCTCCTCAACTAAACCACAGGAATTTCTGTTTGCCTTTATGTGACTAGAATTTGCCTCAGGGTGCTTCATGAAGGAGACAGTACATACTTTTCAGGGTTGTTTGTTTCTTAATATTAAGGATTTGATGTTTCAATGTATTTATTTTATGTGTGTGAGTATTTTGCCTGTGGTCATAGAGGGCATAAGATCTCTTGAAAATAGAGTTATGGATGACTGTGTGACCTAGGTCAGTTGCAACCAGCAAGTGTTCTTAACCTCTGAGTCATATAAAAGGTTTTAGTTCAATATGTTCTGCAACATTAATACCCTTGCTGGAGGACATAGTTCTTAGACATTCAAATTTTGCAATGGAATGGAATAAATTCTAATTTCAAAAACTGGTCATTTCCTTTAACTTTGTATCAATTCGAGGTAAATCTTTTTAATGTGTTACAAATTCTGTAAGAGTCTCTGAATTCTCTTCTTTGACACAGTGACTCCACCAGAATCCTTTTTTTCTCAGCTATGTTTCCAAAGCTTCTTAATTTCATCACTCATAGCCATTTGTCACACTGTGTATGTGAAACTAAAATATAGGTGATAAATATTCCTACTTCCTCTGAGATACTAAGTGGAACAGATATGAGTTCTCAAACATCTCCTAATGGATCCAGTCTCTAGAAATATAACTTCTCTTACTGGAGGTTTGATGGAAAAGTTCCCCAGGTCAATTGGCATGTCATTAACTTGACCCCCTCTCAGGTGTATGATGTCTGGTGAGTTCGACTTTCATTTTTACACATGTTCACTCTCTCAGAAAAAAAAAAATGACCTTAAATTCTAACAGATTTAGTAGACTTCACAGGGGAAGTTTTACTCTCTCTGAGGAACAAATGGTGGGTAGGGTAGAAAAAACAAGCGTGGGAGGAGAGGACAGAGGGACAACAGGTATTGGTGTGTATAAATAAATAAATAAGAAAAAAATCCAAAGTCATCAAAATCCATATTTATGTGTCCTGTTTCATCCTCTTGTCACTTCTTGTTGCATTAGGAGGTTGGTAACCTAGTAACAAATCTTTGTTTAGTTTTTGTCCTTGTTGTTTGTTTTTTGATAGAGTGTCCTGTAACCTAGACTAACCTCCAGCTCACTATAGCTGAGATTGACCTTGACAGCAGAAATGAAACCAGTTACAAATAAGAAAACCAGCTGAACAATAGGGTTCACAGCCTCTTTATCTTGTCAATGGATCCAATGTTACCAAGCACCTTCCACTACCACCACCATACTTATCTTGCCATGGTGGACTGCAACATCTCAAACTTTAAGCCATAATAAACTCTTTCTTCTTTAACTTGCTTCTTCTCAGAAAAGTAATCATACAATGAAATAAATAACTCAATTATCCATAATAATCACTCAGAGAAGCATGATACTTCTGAATTGCAGCAGAATCTCACACACATATTTCAAATATATTGACACGTCAATTATTTTCTTCTTTTTTTAAGATTCATGTATTTATTCTCAGAACATATAAACTTATCTTCTCAGAGAATAGAAAACAGAAATTTCACTCAGTGACTTAATGATGGACCCAGTCAGCTCACCCAGTCCCCATACCTAAAAAAGATTCCTGGGTTTGGGGGGCGGAGAGGATGCCTAGAGTGCACAGCACCCTACACAGGTAGCTCTAAAGGCTCTCAACCTGTTGTCAGAGTGACAGAGAGTCCAAGGTCCACGATCCTCATGATGCCAAATCTCCTGGATCAGTTAGCGCAACAACGTACTGCAGTACAGTCACACATGTGCTGAAGGAAGTCACCTCCAGGAGGCTATGTTTATGTTCAGGCTGGGGGACAGTGCTAGGCAATTAGTTACCCTGTAACCAGGACAGCAACAAGGCTGCAAGGGGCAGAGCTGCATGAAACCTGAAGTAATAAGCTCCTCCATCTTCCTGTCCCTATGGAGCCTACTTCACAGGCTCCGGACCAGGGAATCTGATTGTTTCCTAAACCCCATATCCAAGAAGGAGAGCCTGGAAAGAGGGATGTGAGGGTTAAAATGGCAGGCACCCGCTTTGGAGCACGTTTATCAATCCAATCAAGTGTTGTGTCAAGCTAAGATGGTCTCTTCCCTGCGCTTCTTGGTGAGGATGGTGCCTGACTTGTGCTGGGCATCGGGGTGGTTTGCTAGCTCTGAAGGGCAGGAAACATCGGGCTCTCTAGGATAGCTTGCTTCAGTTCATAGAACACAGCCGAGTCCTCTTTGGTGAGGAAGGTGATGGCTACACCACTCTTGCCTGCTCTTCCCGTGCGGCCAATTCGGTGAATGTAATCTTCAATATTGTTGGCCATATCATAGTTGACAACCATAGACACATCTTGAATATCAATACCACAACCAGCCACATCTGTAGCCACCAAAATATCCTTGGCTCTAGCCTTGAGGTTGGACAATGCAAATTCTCGCTCATGGCCTTTTCCACCATGCAGTGTACAGGTATTGTACCCCATCTTCTCAACAGACTTGGCCAACACGGTCACAACCCTTCTTCTGGTTGACAAAAATGATGACGGGTGGATCAAAACCTTGTTCCAAAATTCCCCTCAGCTTTTTCCTCTTTTCTGATTCTGATATGATGAAGACCTTTTGTTCCACCCGCTCATGGGACTTGCCTGCAGAGCCAATGTACACCACAGCACGTCTCCGAAGATAGCTCCTGGCTAGGCCTCCACCACTGGGGGCATAGTAGCCGTGAACATGACTGGCGGTATTTTTCCTGACTCAAAGTTGGCCAACATCTTCTCTGGGTCCTCAGCCTCATTTGTGTAGGGTTTCTGGTTGCTGGCAGGCATGTGTTCCAGGATCTTTTGCACATCTGGCTCAAAACCCATGTCAATCATCCTGTCTGCCTCATCCAGAACCACATAGGTACAGCGGCTCAGCACCAGGTAGTGGTTCTCCAGCACATCAATGAGACGTCCTGGGGTGGCGATCACAATCTCACATTCCATGCATAGCCTGAAGCCTTGGTCTTCTCTAGAGATGCCACCAATGACAGCCACCGTGAGGATACCTAGTGGCTTTCCAAATTTGATAGTTTCTTTCTCAATCTGCTGAGCCAACTCATGGGTAGGAGCCAGAATAATGGCATAAGGGCCCTGGTCTTACTCTTCGATCCTGTCAATTTTGGGAAGTGTGGTGATCCAGACCAGTAATAGGGTAAGGAAGGCTGCTGTTTTGCCGCTGCAGGTCTCAGCTACACTAATGATGCCACGATTCTGTAGGCCAATAGGAATGGCCTGACACTGGATAGGTGTTGGCTACTTGTAGCCACACTTATCAATGACTTCCAAGATATGTGGGGAGAGACGAATCTTTCCAGGACAGGATGGGATTGGGGATCTTGCCACCATTGGTGGTGATCCTATAGTCTTCATGGAGGATCCTCCAGTCCCTGTCTGTCATCTCATCTAACTTCTTCTGGGACCAATGGTGATCATCCCAGCCTTGCTTGGCTTCCTTCTTATGAAGTTTCTGGAGTCTTGCCTCCTCTTGCTCCTTTTCTTCCAGGATTCGCCTCTTTTTCTTCAGGTCTCCTTAGAAACGTGACTGTTCTCATTTCTGCTGCTTTAGGTCAATGCCTGCGATGAAGCCTAGCCCCAACAACTGTACCTGGTGCCGTTCTTTGTACAGGGGATTGTAGTCAATGGAAGTGTCTTCAGATGCATCCCACTCAAAGACAAACTTTCGGTCATTGAGATGCCTTGTTCTGCACCGTTTTTTTGATGCCACCTAGATAATAGCGTGCAACTCCTTGCTCTTATCCTTTTCTTCCTGGATCTTCTGGTGCCCTTCCCCATCCTCTTCCTTATTGGTCTCCCGCTCCATCCTCTCTCCGTTCCTGCCGCTTCTGCTCCTGAGGATCTTCTAGTGTCTTCCTGCCCAAATCCTGGAACTGTTTCCTTTTCTTCCTATCTTCTTCCAACATCTGGCGCTCTTCTACTTCCTGCTGCCGCCACTTCAGAGCTTCAGCTTCCCGCTCTGCTTTGGAGAGGAATTTGGGATTAGCTTCAGCTTCTTCATCAGCCTTTTTCTTGGCCAGAAGTTCCTCCAGGGACAGTGGCTGGATCTTAGGCTTCCTGTCGCTATGTTCATCCTCATCACCCTTCTTAGAGTCTCTGTCTTTCCGAGATTTGAAATATTTTCCTCGACCAGGAGACAAGCTGGATCTTTTGCGGTCCTTGTCCCTCCTGTGTCCGTCCTTGTCTCTGTCCTGCTCCTTAATCCGATCCCATTCTTTATCTCGCTCTCGTTCTTTGTGTTGTCGTTCTCTCTGTAGACTTGGAGTGGGACCGAGAGCGAGAATGGCTACCTCATTGCCGCCTATCCCGTGACCGATGCCGCTTTCTATCTTTAGTTGGGGAGGACTTCCGGTCCTGGTCTCTATCTAGTTCTCTATCAGGAGTCTGTAATCTTTTCCTGTCCTCCTTGGGTGGTGCGTCTCGATCCTTTTTGTCAACCAGTTCTCCTGACATCACCCCACGCCTCAACTGCTTAATGAGGCGTAAACGTCGCCAAGCAGTCCAATTATTTTCTTCTTAAATGATTGCTACAAAAAGCCATAGTCACAACTCATACACCGATTTTACTAGTTGAAGGTACAGTCTACCCTTCAAATCAGCTATGTAATTATCAGAAAGACTAGATTTCCCTTGAGAATGCAGCGTGACTCAAAATTGCTTTGAATAAAGGAATTGACTAGGCAGCCCCCTTTACAACAGAGATAAAAAGTTGCTCTCATAACATCCTCTGTGTTCATACAGCAGCAAGAGAAAACTTGTCTAGATGCATTTTGCCTGCCAGACTTCCAACTTAGCAAGGAATCACATTTTCAGAAAAATATACGAGAAGGTCATTCTGTCCCATGGAGTTTATGATATCACCAAACAGAGCCATTTAAAATTGGAAGAAAATAACTCTAAAGTCAATATTCCCTCCAAGTACACCGAGAAGTTGTTTGAAAAGAACTTAATGAGATGGAACAGTGTAGGAAGAAGCAACCATGTTGGGTGAATTTGGACTGATGTGTTTTATTTTTAATTATTAATTGAATTGATCTTCTGGTTTTTCTACAGTCTACTATTACATCCTCCATAATCAAAGGGATTTATCATGAAGAAGAAATATTTGTCAGGGCAGTTTCTCTGTCTTTGCCGACCATAAGAATTTTTACAAGGATTTCATCAGGGCAAGTGAGAATTAAAAAGGAATAAAAGAAACTTGGAAAAGCAGATTTCAGAATACTGATTAATACAGAAGGCAGAAAAGCAGAAGCCTCCAGTCAGGTGCTATAGGTTCATCTGCCCAAAATGAAAATATGCCCAACAATTCTCCATAAAGTTTCTCTAGGGTATAAAAGTGCCCAGTAGAGTAGAGAGCATTAGCTTTCATGCATTTGCAACTAAAATTTCATGGTACATAGGTGCATCTGTTAGGACAGATTGTCAGAATTTCTTTTAAGAGAATCAGTGGGATTATTAGAGGTCAATCTCAGAAAACTGATTTTTGAATCATAGAGAAACAAGATATAAAAATAGTAAAAGCCAATTAAAATTTATATTATTTTACCAACTATATATAAGCTGTTATCATTAGACATGTAAACAAAAATTTACTTTATGCTACATTTTTCTAACTATTTGAAGATCTATATTTATTTCTATGATTCTTATAACTGTATCTTAGTTACTTTTCTTCTGGTATATTGGAATACCATGACAAAAAGAATTTTGGTGAGGAAAGGTTTGTTTTAGGTTAGGATTGTTAAGGTATAATCTGTAAAGACAGATATGGAGGTCATGTCTGTAAGAACAAGCATAGCCCTTGTGGATCACCTTTTATCTCACAAAGGTGTGGAGACAGAAAACAAAGAGGGACAATACTCGAAGCTTGCCCATATTTACATACATGCTTCAGAAAGGCTCCAACTCCTAAATTTTTCACAGCCTTCTTAAACACCTTCCACATCCGATGAACAAAGTGCTACACGTGAGCCAGTTTGGATCTTTTGAATTTCCATTATTCGGTAACACACAAAATATTGCAATCCACTGAGGCTCTTTCATACATAATGTGCTTCTCACTTATGGATCATCCTGTGTCTTCTCCCCTAGCAGTATCTTATGTTCTATAACCCTCCTCTGGTTTAAAACCACTTTTCCCTCTTGTGGTCTTCTCTCTATAGCCACATTTCACACACACACACACACACACACACACACACACACACTAAAAGCTTATCTGCACTATGAGAAAAAAAATACATGGTGTTTATTGTTTTTCTGAGTTTGTTACCTCACTTATATAAGAATTTCAGTAGCCTTTTTTTCTCCTCCTAATTTCATTCTTTTAGTTTTCTGTACAACTGAATAAAATTGTGGGGCATACCTTAATACCAACATTCAGGAACCAGATCTAACCACAGTTGGATCTCTGTTTGAGACCAGCCTGATCTACAGAGTGAATTCCAGGACAGGCTCCAAAGTTACAGAGAACCTCTGTCTCAAAAACAAAACAAAACAAAACAAAACAAAACAAAAAAAAAAAAAAACAAAAAAAAAACCAGAAGATTGCATTAAGACCTATGCTTATTCTGTTTCTTTGTTCTGAATACAGCAGAATAAACATGGTTATATTAGTATATAGAACCCATACTATATATTCTCTGTAGTTATATAGTTGGGAAATATTGTATATCAACATCTAGTCGTTTTGTTGTTCTTATTGTTGTGTTTTTAGGGATAGGGGAAATTCCTATGCTGATTTCCATTGAGCTATAATCATTTGAATCATAAATTCCCTACAGGGTCCTCCCTGAGACTAAGCTTTCAGCATGTGTTGCTAATGACAGGTAGCAGAACCAGTAGGAGGTAGGGCCAGACAGAAGATATATAGGCTGCTACAGGTGTGCCCTAGATGGTGGTGGAATTGTCCCTTCTTGTCTTTTTAATTCCTGAGTACCATGAAATGAGCAGTTTTGTTTGGACATACATTTCCTATGTGCTACATTGCCATGAACCTCTGTAGGCAGAGAACTGCTTATTTGTTTCCTGGCCAACTACACTAGAAACAATCACACTAAAACTATATTAATTGCAATATTGTTTGGTCAATAACATAAGTGTATTGCTATCTAGCTCTTACATCTTGAATTTACAAATTTCTATTATTTTGTATTTTACCATGAGACTTGTGGTTTACCGGTAAGGTTCTGGCAGAATCTGTCTCCTTCAGTGCCTACATGGCATCTCCTTGACTCAAGTCTTCTTACTCCCCAGTTTAGTTTTCCCACCTAGCTCTATTCTTCCCTGGCACAGGCCAAAACAGCTTCTTATTAACCAATGATAATAAAACATATTCACAGCATACAGAGTGGAATCCTGTATCAAACCTTCAAACAATGGGGCCACCTAACTGTGTACTCAATCTTTTGTAGTACAGCCAAAATAAATTTGTTGTCTTTTAAAATAGACCCACTTAAGTATATAGCTATAGGGATTAGGAACAACTCACTCATACATCCTTAAATGTGGGCTAGACTTATTTCAGTTTACTAGTTGCATGTGTTTATGGAATTGTACAATAAAATTAGAAATATCCCTGATGGGATATGAAATTACTTCTCTAAGGTGATGTTCATTTTTAGTAATTATTTGACCAATTATTTTATTATCAAGTCATATTAGGGCAGCTAACCATCAGCTGGACACCTAGAAAGAAAGCTGAAACACACTGCTCAGTTTCATGACAGGAGGATAGCATGATGCCTTTTTCCTCTTTCCTCACTCTTTAACCATAAACAGACTAAAGCAAAATAAAACAACAAAGAAAAAGTATCCAAAAATACAAAATGCTAAGACAAAGACAACAAAGAGTTCAATTTGTGTCTGCTGGCTATTTGCCTTGAGCATAGAACTATGGAGAAATCAAAGCCTGTAACCTTGAAGAGCATATTATGAAACAGGAGGACATAGATATACTCTGAAAACTAACTAATATTAATTAATGTGAGTGTCAAACTGTTCTCTGGAGAGAAAGTGCTGTAGAATTTGCAGGAGAAATCAGTATTAGCATTCAGAGGTGCCTTCTTGATTAGAGCAATGGGTCTGAGCTAAACCTCAGAGGATGGGCAGTGTTTGATCATGCTGTAAACAGAAATTAACAAAAGTAACACTAGAGGATATCCAATGATTTTTTAATTGTCAAAAAATATTTTTGGCAAAGATATTACTGCAACTCATTTTATTTATTACAAGAACAACTTCTCCATTTGGATCATAAGAACTCAACAGACTTGATTCAACCACAGAGATGACAAATATCCTTTGACTCTTGTACTCTGAAGTGTCTCTTCCTAACCTGTCATTGCCTGAGGCTTACCTAGAAGCTTGGTGCAGGGGGTACAGTAATAATTGAAATTAGATTAATGTATCAAACAGCTGTGCTGAGTGTTTCTTGGCCAAAGGAGTAGAAATCAATTTGAGAGTAGAAGCCAAAAGAACAGACTGCAATTTAAATGAGAAGGATGATACCACATGGGTCAAGTTAGGCTGTTTACAGTCAAGATTTAAAATCTCTAGGAGAAATTACAAATTCTAGGCAGTATAAGATCAAGTGCTTTCTGGCATTTTATTTGTCAATCTGATTCTATCATGATCAGGAATAAAAAATGCTCTGAGTGGGAAGACATTAACATATAGGAAGCTAAGATGTTTCTCCTTATGAAGTTTTACAGTATACAAGGAATGAAGGATGAGGGTAAGAGTAAGAAGACTGGGAAACTAGCCACCAGATAAGTGACCCCTAGGTATGACAGGAAAAGTACCCATGAAATATCAAAAACACGGTTGCCTGAATGAGACTGTCATAATGACCACACCAGTTGACATGGCAACATTAACAGGGGAACACTACAAGAGGTCCTGATCCTAGATGAATAGCTAAAGTTGTTCAATGGCTGATGAGAGAGAAAGAGAGTCAGTTTCCTCCAGGGACAAACTCCCATATAGGTTGCCTCATTCAAATTGGCCAGTCTTTAACACAAGCAATAATAAATATATCTAGTAGTGTGTGTGTGTGAGAGAGAGAGAGAGGGGGGGGGTGTAGGGAGGAGGGAGACAGGAGAAAGAGAAAGGAGAATAATAAAATAAATCATGAATTTTGGAGGGAATGCAGGGTGCCAGAGTTCAGCTCTAGATGAGGGAAAGGTCTGTAGTGGGCAGATGCAAGAGCAGCTACAGAGAAATCAGATACAGAACACTTGTTAGTTTTGTTTTACTGGAGATGGACAGAGAGGAAACATACACTGCTATGACTTGACCTATGCTTTAATAATTAATTACAAAATCCTTTCATGGGATATATTTTCTAGAGTCTTCCAAGATCACATAAGCATATCAAAATAAAAGAAGCAAAATGAGCAAATATTAAATTTCATAAGAAATAAAATCTAATGATAAACTGAATTCCTTTAATTCAGTATCTTTTTCCTTAAAATTGGTGTCAACCTTGCAGTTGCAGAAAACTAGACAAGATGTCTTTAACTTTGACAGTTAACAGATTAGAAGTTAAAACCTATTACCTGTTGCACCAAGTTCCTCTTGTATTATTCTATTAATTTACTAGAATGAATAGCTGATCTTTCTTCAGAAACCTAATTCCTCAATCCCTTGTATAAATTATTTCTTTTATATCTGATATAGGACCACCATCCTTTCTCTTGACCTCTGAAATATCATGTTCTTCTCTTTATTCATTCTATAATCATAGAAGTCCTTATCTGATATGTCTGCTCAGGAAGCTAGGCAGCTCACTGAGCCAAAAAAAGTTTATCTTTGTGTCTCTGTTTCAGTATTGTCTCTATTTTAGTGACTAGCCTAATTGTCATCATATAACCTGCATCTAGTAACTGATGGAAGCAGATGGAGTGACCCACAGCCAAGCACTGGGTTGAGCTCCTGGAGTTCATTTGATGAGAGGGAGGAGGGATCATGTGAACAAAAGAGGTTTCTCAAGGACATGACAGGGAAAAACCATAGAACAGCTGATCGGAACTAGTAGGATCTCAAGGACAATGTACTTACAGATGGGGTACCTGAATGGGACTGAACTAGATCCTTTAAATATGAATGACAGTTATGTGGCTTGATCTCTTGGGGTCCCTGGCAGTGGGACCAGGACTTATCCTGGGTACATGAACTGGGTTTTTGGAGTCCATTTCCTACCTTGGGATATCTTGATCAACTTTGATGTGGAGGGAGAGTCTTGGCTCTGCTTCGAGTTGGTATGCCAGATGTTGTTGACTCCCCAAGGAAGGCCTTACACCCTCTGAGGAGTAGATGGATGATGGGAAGGGGTAATGGGGGCAGGAGAAATGGAGAGAGGGGGAACTGGAATTTGTATGTAAAATGAAATATAATTTTTAATAAAAAAGGAAAAATATATTTGTTATGCTTATTATAATCCTACAAAGAGTAAAATAGCATCAAGATTCCTGAAACTACTTATTTTGCCTTCATGAGAGGACTAAGGCTTATTATTAAATTTATAATTAGATCTTATTTTTGTCCATGATAGTTCTGTATTTCTGAGGCAGAGCATGAATACCTAATGACTCAGTTATAGTTTGTAAGCTTCTAAAATTTCCCTAAGTTTTTCTTCTTTGGTGATTTTCTTCCAGATACTGTGTCTCATGCTTACTAATACCAATTTAAGCAATAACATTTATAAAAGACTCAATTTCTTGCATAGCTAATTCTCACTATAAGTTTATTCTTATTAACATTAGCTTTGTAAAAATTGCTATATTGTTTCAATTCTAGCTTTAGTGAGGGGCCCTTAAATGTGAGAAATTCAAACATTAAGAATATCAAAGGCATAGGCAATAGTTGTGCCACTAATTCCACCAAGGGTAATGAAGGGTTGTTCAAGTCATCCAACCACTGGAACTTTGTCAAGCAGCATTTTCAAGATGCTTGGAATCCCCAACGAAGCATCAGAGGAATTGGAGGTAGGGGTTAAATGTATATACTGTTATGTTAGTTTTCAGTTACAGTAAGAGAATATTTGAGATATTCAACTATTAATGGGAAAAAGTTTGCTGCACTTCACAGTTTTAAAGTTTCATCCCAAGATGTAATGGAATCACTGGTTTGATCTCTTTTGAAGTGCACTTCTTTGATAAAATTTTGAAGAGGAACAATGGCTCTCACCTCAAGGTAGGCAAACAAAATGTGAGGAGGAGACAGGTGTTTCCACAATCCCATGCTAGGGCATACTACCAATGATTTAGAAAACTTCCACTGGGCTCCATGTTTTAAAGATTTTTGTCAACCTACAATAGCATTTACTGGTTTGGGATGCTACTTGTTCATTTTCTGGCTGCACAGACTCCTGAAAATAATCACATAGAAAATAAATATTTTAAATCACTGTTTGGACAATCACTTAAGCATCTTACTAGCTAGTTTTGTTTAAACAGAAAAGGGGAAATGATGTAGGAGGTACTTCTGTCTATGTTTTGTTTCCATTGGTTAATAAACAAATTGCTTTGTGCCTATAGCAAAGCTGTAGGGAAACAGAGCTTTGTGGAAAAAAAAAATAAATGGAATACTGGAGAAAGAAGGGCAGAGTCAGAGAAGCCATGGATCCTTTGCCTGAGATGGACTCTGGTTAGAATCTTGCCAGTAAACCACAGCCATGTGGAAATAAACATATTAATGGAGATGGGTTAAATTAAGATGTAAGAGTTAGCTAATAAGAAGTTAGAGCTAATGAGCCAAGGCAGTGATTTAATTAATACAATTTCTGTGTAGTTATTTCAGTTTTGGGCATCTAGGACAAACAAATGGTCCACTGCCTCATATTGGTACCAAAGTGGTGCACTAAATCCATGTAATACCTAGAGGGCTTGAAAATGGATTCTAGACAAAAAAGTTCTAGAGTTTAACACAGCTTCTAGCTATTTGCTGGTGGAGTGCCACAGCTAATTTAAGAGAGATTTTCCTGACTCAGCTGCAGCAGGAAAAAAGCAGTAGGTTTGAAATACTGGCTTTCTGGACCTCTGACAGCATGAACTCTGACTTTATCAGGCAGGATGTCGAGCTACAGTGTATTTGAGGAGGGGTTTGTGAGCAGACTGCTGCAGCTTGCTTAATGGCAATGTGGACCAGCTTTGTGCCTGGCACTGAGGCAGTGTGTGGCTCAGAGGCACAAGTGACTCTACCATGCTAGACTTGTGGAGCTATCAGGAAGTACCATATGTATCATAGTAATTGTACAGCTTAAGTTTTAGACTGGGTTAGCAACAAGCAAGAATTACCATAAATATCCTACTAATGATGTCACTTTAGTTTTTAAGAGATGGTAAGCGTTTTTAAAAGGCCTCCTGGACAGTAAAGAGTTACAGATATTCAATAAAGACAAATCCAGATGGGTCACAGTGTTGGATACATGAACATAATCTTGAAAGAGAGAAGAAAAAAAAAGAGAGTGTAGAAAGTCTTAAAATAAAGTTAATGCTTTAAAACACATAAAGTCTTTAAAGAGACAGAGTACAGACAGTCACAGATTAACACGAGTAAAGAAAATAAGCCACAGAATAATGGAAATTCACAGAGAGTCTGGATTATGTATATTATTGTGTAATCTTTGAATTTTTTTTACTGTAAATGAGCTAATTACAGAGAGAAATTTCATTGTATGGGCTGCTAAGTTAAACCAACATAAAGGTATCTTGATTCCTAAATTTGAGTCTAGGGATATGTTGCTTTAGAAGAGATTCTTCTTTTGTTTTCACAGAAGATGAGAAGCTGCAGATTGCTTCCAGACCAATATGGTTTGATAGACCATGCCCACCTGAAAGGTTGTCTTGAACACCCTCAACAAATTACTTCGCCCAGCTGCTGACTGTGATAAACCTATCACACAGGATACACCATGAAAAAACTGATTAACAGCACTCCCAACAGCAGGAAGCAGTATGGACAGAACTACATCCATATTTCCAAATATTGTTTATAGTTGTTTGTTTACATTTAAAGGGGAATATTATACAGATATGAATAATTTGCATTGGTATGGATCTTGGTTAATTGATATAAATTTAAGGTCAATTTTGTTATATGTTTATGTATTTCTGATCTTGATTAAGGTATTGTCTTTGTGTAGCTCATTTAAAATGTAATGTATAATTAAGAAATATGGGTTAATAGATAATCATTTATAATAGTCAAGTCTGTAGTCATGTTATCTAACTTTTCTAGATGTATAGAGATATATTTCAGTTAGATAGGCATTCTTCAAATCTTTTAGAAACCTTTAGAATATGCCATTTAAAATATTTTAAGAACTTAGGACTTATCATGACAATGAGACACATCTGCTCCTGGCAGCAACAAATTACTTCAAAAGGAAGATGGGCATTGAAGAGGCTCCCTATGGAGATGGTTACCATTTGGGCAAAAAACCGGCCTTGTCTGGACTGTTGCATAAACTGGACATGCAGGACCCACAGAGAAATGACTGCTGAACTTACCTATGATCCTTCCATGTTCCTTTCCTCATGATAGAGTCTGTGAGACATTTTGCAGGATACAGAAGAAAGTGACTGACAAACTGCCAATATAGGTGGAATTGCCTTTTAAATTTCCTGCTTCGTGGAAAAGTCTGCAGGATACTATGGGCCTGTAGGCTGAAGACTGATGTCCCAACTTTGGGTGACTTTGGGTGAAGAACTTTGGGTGACTGTCCAGGTAGCAAGACGTCTCTGTCAATTCTAAAGCTCTGGAAGTTGCTTACAATGTACTTCCTGTTTACTTAGGTAATATTATATCCTTCTGAAGTCTTTGATGGAATTGAAGAATTTATGATTATAGTTATAGTTTTCCTTAGTTATGATAAGAGATGAAGTATATATAAATATTATAACTGCAATTCTTGCTTGATAACTGTTTTATATGTAATTTTACTATGTTAAAGTTAAAACCTTCCTTTTTATTTGAACAGAAAAGGGGTGGTGATGTGGGAGTTCCCTCTATGTGCTGTGATTAGCATTAATGAAACTGCCTTGGGCTGTTGATAGGGAAGAACTTAGGTAGGCGGGGAAGACATAACTGAATGCTGGGAGAAAGGGCAAAGTCAGAGAAGCCATGGATCCTCTGCCTGAGATGGATATTGGTTAGAATCTTGCCAATAAACCACAGCCATATAGCGTTATGCAGATTAATGGAGATGGGTTAAATCAAGGTATAAGAGTTAGCCAATAAGCAGGAGGATGTCTATATGTTTTTCTTTGGGTTCTCCTTCTTATTTAGCTTCTATAAGAACCCGAGTTATAGGCTCAATGTCCTTTATTTATGGCTAGAAATCAAATATGAGTGAGTACATCCCATGTTCCTCTTTTTGGGTCTGGCTTACCTCACTCAGGATAGTGTTTTCTATTTCCATCCATTTGCCTGCAAACTTCAAGAAGTCCTTGTTTTTTACTGCTGAGTAGTACTCTAATATGTATATATTCCATACTTTCTTCATCCATTCTTCA
>NW_026068011.1:1113236-1116169 GCF_014885135.2 Alexandromys fortis
GCTGGCCTGGGTCTGAAAAAGCCTGGGTTAAAACAGGTCTCGCTGAACATAGTGGACAATGAGGACTACTGAGACCCCAAGAACAATGGCAATGGGTTTTTGATCCTACTGCACCTATTGGTTCTGTGGGAGCCTAGGCAGTCTGGATGCTCACCTTACTAGACTTGGATGGAGGTGGGTGGTCCTTGGACTTCCCACAGGGCAGGGAACCCTGATTGCTCTTTAGGCTGACAAGTGAGGGGGACTTAATTGGGGGAGGGAGAGGGAAAGGGGAGGTGGCAGTGGGGAAGAGACAGAAATCTTTAATTAATTAATAAAGAAATAAATAAATTTAAAAAAGAAGGAACTCAAAAAAAAAAAGAGTTAGCCAATGAGAAGTAACAACTAATGGGTCAAGCAGTAATTTAACTAATACAATTTCTGTGTAGTTATTTTAGTTCTGTGAGACTGGGACTAACAAGTGGCCCACTGCTACACTTTGCTTAACTCATTTCTATTATTTTAGATTTAACCATAAGTTTTGTGGCCTACTATCAAGGTTTCAGCTGGCAGTTCACTTCTTTTCCCTCTGGCAGGTCCATGGCATTTCCCTGACTCTGCCAACTCTCTCTCTATATATATATATCTCTTCCAGCCTGGCTATATTCTGTTGATCCATTGGCCAAAAGCAGCTCTTTATTAACCGATGACAATAAAACATATTCACAGCATACATCACCTCCCCTTTTCTGTCTAAATAAAAAGGAATGTTTTAACTTTAACATAGCAAGATTACATATAACAAAACAAGTCTCAAGCAAGTATTATAATATTTATATCTACTTTATCTTTTATTATAACTAAGAAAAACTACAACTATCTATTCTTCAGTTCCATCAAAGACTCCAGAAGGATATAATATTACCTAAGTAAACAGGAAGTGCATTGTAAGCAACTGTCTAAAATTTAGAATTGACAAAGATATCTCATTGCCAGAGATGTCACCCAAAGTTCTTTTGTAACATTGCAGGCACCCATCTTCAGCCTACTGGCCCATAGTATCTGGAACACATTTCCATGGAGCGGGAAATTTCCACCTATATTGGCAGTTTTTCAGCCACTTTCTTTTCTATCCTGCACAGTGTCTGGCAGACTCTTTCATGAATCAGGAACCCTGAAGGACAGTCTTCCCTTTAGACAAGTTCAGCAGTCATTTTTCTGTGAGCCCTGAATGCCTATTTCATATAGCATAATATCAGTTTATTCAGGCAAAAGAAGTTTCGTGCCCAAATGGCTAACCAGTTTCATAAGGAGCCTCTTAGATACCCATGATGCTCTTGAAGTAGATTGGTGCTGCCAGGAGCAGATGTGTTTCATATCATGAAAAGTCCTAAGGTCTTAAAACATTTTAAATGCCATATTCTAAAAATCTCTGAAAGATTTGAAGATTATCTAACTGAACTATATCTATATATATTTAGAAAACCTAACATACTAGAAGCTTGACTATTATAAATGATTATCTATTAACCTATATTTCTTAATTATACATTACATTTTTAGTACACATTCAAAAGAATGCGATTATCTTTATCTTTTTAATTTTGCCTCCTCCCCGCATCACTTTTCCCCTCCCCCTTTCTCTCCAGTCTGAAGAGCAGTCAGGGTTCCCTGCCCTGTGGAAAGTCCAAGGTCCTCCCCCCTAAATCCAGGTCTAGGAAGGTGAGCATCCAAACAAGCTAGGCTCCCACAAAACCAGTACTTTCAGTAGGATCAAAACCCAGTGCCATTGTCCTTGGCTTCTCAGCGGCCCTCATTGTCCACAATGTTCAGAGAGTCCAGTTTTATCCCATGCTTTTTCATTCCCAGTCCAGCTGGCCTTGGTGAGCTCCCAATAGATCAGCCTCACTGTCACAGTGGGTGGGTGCACCCCCCCCCCGCGCGGTCCTGACTTCCTTGCTCATGTTCTCCCTCCTTCTGTTCCTCATTTGGACCTTGGGAGCTCAGTCCAGTCCTCCAATGTGGGTTTCTGTCTCTATCTCCATCCACCACCAGATGAAGGTTCTATTGTGATATGCAAGATATTCATTAGTATGGCTATAGCATAGGGCCATTTCAGGCTCTTTCTCCTCAGCTGCCCATGGAACTAGCTGGGGACATCTCCATGAACACCTAGGGACACCTCTAGAGTCAAGTCTGTTGCTAACCCTAAAATGGTTCCCTTAATTAAGATATATACTTCTTTGCTCCCATATCCACCCTTCCTTTATCCCAACCTGTAGCGGTGTAGATTAATGCAGACAAATTGTAAAGAATATATACACAGCTTTAATGGGAAAATTAGACTCACAAAACCACGGTTCCATCAGAGGACAGGAAGCAGGAAGGGGCACACGCTTCCTCAGGACCAATTTATCAGTAAACATTCTCCAGAGGCAATCCCGCCCCTTTAGGGGCTGGCCTAACCCAACACCAACCATCCCATTCCCCCAAGCTCTACCCATCCTCCCCTTCTCACTTTTTTCTCCCCATCTCCCCTTTCCCTCATCCCCCCCCCCCAGTTCCCAATTATTGCCCAGCAAGCTTGTCTACTTTCAATATCCAGGAGGATAACTATATGTTTTTCTTTGGGTTCACCTTCTTTTTTAGCTTCTCTAGAATCACAAATTATAGGCTCAATGTCCTTCATGGCTAAAATCCACTAATGAGTCAGTACATCCCATGTTCATCTTTTTGGGTCTGGGTTACCTCACTCAGGATAGTGCTTTCTATTTCCATCCATTTGCATGCAAAATTCAAGATGTCATTGTTTTTTACCACTGAGTGCTACTCTAATATGTATATATTCCACACTTTCTTCATCCATTCTTCCATTGAAGGGCATCTAGGTTGTTTCCAGGTTCTGGCTATTACAAATAATGCTGCTATGAACATAGTTGAACAAATACTTTTGT
>NW_026068011.1:1120993-1135564 GCF_014885135.2 Alexandromys fortis
ATCCCCCCCCCCAGTTCCCAATTATTGCCCAGCAAGCTTGTCTACTTTCAATATCCAGGAGGATAACTATATGTTTTTCTTTGGGTTCACCTTCTTTTTTAGCTTCTCTAGAATCACAAATTATAGGCTCAATGTCCTTCATGGCTAAAATCCACTAATGAGTCAGTACATCCCATGTTCATCTTTTTGGGTCTGGGTTACCTCACTCAGGATAGTGCTTTCTATTTCCATCCATTTGCATGCAAAATTCAAGATGTCATTGTTTTTTACCACTGAGTGCTACTCTAATATGTATATATTCCACACTTTCTTCATCCATTCTTCCATTGAAGGGCATCTAGGTTGTTTCCAGGTTCTGGCTATTACAAATAATGCTGCTATGAACATAGTTGAACAAATACTTTTGTAGTATGATAGGGCATCTCTTGCATATATTCCCAAGAGGGGTATTGCTGGGTTCTGGGGTAGGTTGATCCCGAATTTCCTGAGAAATCACCACAATGCTTTCCAAAGTGGTTGCACAAGTTTGTATTCCCACCAGCAATGGATAAGTGTACCCATTTCTCCACAACCTCTCCAGCAAAGGCTATCATTGGTTTCAAATGGCCAAAAGACACTTAAGGTCATGCTCAACCTCCTAAGCAATCAGGAAAATGCAAATCAAAACAACTTTGAGATACCATCTGAAACCTGTCAGATGGCTATACATTACATTTTTAAATGAGCTGTGCAAACACAATACCTTAATCAAGAATATATAATAAAATTGATATTAAAATTGTAGCAACAAACCAAGATCCATACCAATGCAAATTATTGAGCTTTATCATATTCCCCTTTAAATGTAAATAAACATTTATAAACATTATTTGGGAATTTGGGTGTAATTTTCTCCAAACAGCTTCCTGATTTTTGTTGGGTAAAGTAATTTTTGGGGGGCATCCATGTGACCTTTTGGGGAGTGTCTTGTTCCATCAAACCACATTAGCCTGAAACAAATTCATAGGTTCTCATCTTCTGTGAAATCAAAAGAAGAACTTGTTTTCTAAAGCAACAAATACTTAGACTCAAATTCTGAAGTCTATATACCTTTAAAATAATACATGTTGGTTTAACTTAGCAGCCCATACAATAAAATGCCTCTCTGTTCTTAGCGTCTTCACAGTCAAAAATTTTAAAGAAAATACAATAATATACATAATTCAAACTCTCTGTGTATATTGCATATTTATGAGTCTTATTTTTCTTTATTCCTATTACTTTTTCTATAAGTTTATTCTGTCTCTTTAAAGATTTTGTTTTATTTTTTAAAAGTCCATTTATTTCTTTTTGTAACTCTCTATATTCTTTTTCTTCTCTCTCCCTAGCCTATGTACATTTATCCAGCACTGTGACACATTTAGAGGTCTTTTTCAATTGAATCTGTCTTTATTGTGTATCTGTAATCCTTTTCTGAACAGGACCACTTCTTAAAATGCTGAGCAGACATGGCTAAGACTAAGGCTGCTTTGTTTTATGGCTCTGCCCAGTAGAACATGGTGAAGATGTGTTCACTACCTCTGCAAGCTGCCTACACTGCCCCAGTTGCAAGTATGCAGTAGGTCTAGGTTATACCATTAAGTAGTTTGTTGTATGCTCCTCACAAACCCCATTTAAATGCTCCATAGCCAGACATCCCAAAAGAGTCAGAGTTCAAGCTGGCAGCAGAGTCCAGAAAGGCACCATTTCAAAACTGTGCAATTCTTTTAAAATTAAACATGCCTCTGCTTATTTCTAGCAAAAAAGCCCACCCAAGAAAATGCTGCTACAAAAAGTCATGATAAATCTGTTCTTTTTTGTCTAGAATTTCTTTTTAAGATTTATCAGATTTTATGCGCCCCACATTGGAATGCCAATCTATAGTAGGAGGCCACTTGTTCGTTGCTGGCTGCCAGTCCGCGAAATAGTCACTCAGAACTATATTATTTACTATACTGTTTGGCCAATAAATTAAGCATATTCCTAAATAGTTCTTAAATCTAGAATTAACCCATTTCTGGTAATATGTGTATCACCGCATGGCTGTTGCTTACTGGGTAAACTTCTAGTGCATTTGTCCCTGGTGGAGGCTCCATGGAGTCTCCGTAACTCTGCCTACTCTCTCTATACACATCTATCCAGCAGGGCTATATTCTGTTAAGCCATTCACAGAAAGCTGCTTCTTTATTAACCAATTGCAATAAAACATATTCAAAACATACACCTCCAATAGCACTTACTTGAAGACAAGACTCCATACACATAGATCATTATGGTGAAAATTAAACAATCAAATTACATCAATATCCTAATTAAATGTGCCAGTATGAATAAACTACTCTATTCCTATATTGTATTTTGGAAAATGAAAAACTATTAGTTGTAAAAATATAATGACTCACCAGTAATATGAGGTAGGAAGGAAGAAGTGAATTGAATGGCATTCTAAGGTAGTAAATCTATTGTATGTCAAAATTTCAAAGAGGATACATTTCTTTACATTTTTATAAAAATCTACAATCTACACAACAGAGAGTGAAGCATAACATATATTTTAGAAAACAGTTAATAATAATGGATATGCATATATATACATATATATATATACACATTTTCACATATATACATTCACTAACAAAAGTCCCACTCCAATAACACTTGTATTCTAGAAAGGAAACTATATAGAATGAAGAAACAAATGATGTTGGTGGTTTCTCTGGACTCTATAAACAGATTGTCTTTAGTATCAATCCATGGTCGATCTGATCCAGGATCTCTACTTGCTGCCAAATCTGTTGATGCCTGATTCCCTTACATAAAATGATGCATTATTTGCATTTAACCTATGCACACACCTCTGTATACTTTAAAATACTTTATGCTTATTTATAACACTAAATTCAGTGTGTATTTTATTCATAGTTTTGGTGTATTCCTTAGGTTTTGTCAGAAATAAACAATACACATGTTCAGAACAGATAAATTTATTTTCCAAATATTTGTCATGGTTGGTTGTGGTTATGGATACAAATGACAGACATATTGAAGGCTAGTTGTACCAACTGTTTAATGGTTCCATATATGTAAAATTGCACCAGATATAAAGTCTAGTAATTACATCAAAATAGAAAGAGGAAAAAAATATGTAGTTCTATGCAGTTAGGGAGTACACATGAGACATAACACTAGGCTTAAAGCAATGGAAAACCCTTTGATTGTTTACTGCTAATGTTACTGTTGTGATTGTAAATTGACTCATCATAAACAGCCTTGTATATTGTAAAATAAATTTCCTGGCTTTTAAGTATGCTAAAATTGGTTCTTAACATGTAAGTGAGCTCCCTTTTTTCGTTTATAAAGCCCATAAAATTCTAATGAGACAATAAATCAAATGGCTTGTTATTAGGAAATATTGGAATTGCAGAGGTTTGTCACCCTTTAAGACTTCCTACTGAAGAAATGTGAAATGAAGACAATGAATTTAGTTGCTTTTGAAGAGAGTCTGTTTCCCACCCTCTGAATACCAAAGGGACTGAGGTTATTGATTCTTAAACACTGCTTCTCCCTATAAAGCGCAAGCAAGACAGAATCCCTATGGCTTATATTATGACACTTTAGTTCTATAAGCAAGTGGGCAACACCAAAGAAGTGTAAGTGTTTAACATGGAAGATGCTTTCCTAAAATTTCAAAATAAATTTTCCTCAATTCTCAATTCCATATACAGAAATCTATAGTTTAAGGTTTTATAACAAAACCACTGACATGAAAAGTTGTATTTAAAACCTGGGCTCATAGTTCTGGGGGTTGAGCTCTATATTTCACATTGCCACATTTTGTGATGCCCTCTTTTATTCATATATATATATATATACATATATATATATATATACATATATATATTCCACTGATTTTCCCTTATTATGTAGCAATTATGGATGGAGGTTTATCTTGATACCCTCATGTGGTACTCATCAAATTTTAATTGCCTTTACCAAATCCCACCTCTTCTTACAACCTTAGTATTTTGCAATGGTTATTCAGACTGTATCAATACCATGAAAAAAAAAAACCCTGGAATTACAACTTTTTGCTTTCAAATTTCACTTTCATCTTTGAGAAAATAACAACTAAAAAGAAGTGCAATCAATGAACAAATTCACATATTAGATTATTAATTACAGTTCAAACATGCTTTTTACAAGTTTCTCCCATGTTTGTGTATTTTAATGGATATATTCTTTAGGTACAAAACACTTACTTATGCACATCTATTACTAGTTGAAGAGTCATAGTAGAATTTGACTTTAACAAGATAGTGTACACAATCAAAATCTTGAGAGCAGTAATGCAGGATCTTATTAATGTGACTTTTGCTTAGCTAGAAGTTAACAGTCTACAATATTTTGAAAGAAGGCATTATAAATATACTATCCGATCACTAAGATTCACAAATTAAGTTGAACAAATAAAGAAAATTGAAAGAAAAAATATTTCTCACAATATCCTTTACACCAAAACTCTGTTTTCTTCAACCACTCCTGGAGATTACTCACAGAACCGAATATTGATTGGTACTGCAAATTGATTTGTTTTCTAATATGAAACACACACACACATACACACATGCACACACACATTTGCTTCACTGCCCTGTTCTTTCTCTCTTTCCATTAAAAGCATGGTAAACTCTGTTCCCAGAGATTTGTTTTTTTTTTAAATAAGTAAACCAAACACTATCTAGGTTGAGAGGGGAACAGCAGGAGTTAAAAAGCCATCCTTATCTATATAACAGTTTGCAGCCAGCCTGAACTACTCTATGTATCTCAATGTTCAAAGAAGGAAGGAAAGGAGGAAAGAAAGTAAAATTAAGGAATAACTAGGTATCTAAAAAGTTGTACATCTTCTCCATCTTTATCAGTCTTCAGTTGTTGCGGGAGGTCCTTCCGCTACTCCAGCCTATAGCTGCTGAGATACCAGCCTAGTGGTCTCTCTCCCTTTAAAAAAGCGGCCACTTCCCTTCTAGCTCTCTTTGCTTCCTGATCCGTTTCCGGTGACTAGACTCCTTCCTGATTGCGCAGAGGGCTGTTGTCTGGGACGGTTACCTGTGAGTTTTTTCCCCTTTAAATAAATACCATCCTATTAATCATAATTCCAAACTGGTGTGGCATTATTTGTGACTTATGCCTTCATTCAGTAATTACAATTTTATTTTGAAAGATTTCAACATATGTCTTATATAGCTATTTCATACACAGAAGAAGATAAGTCTTGTCTCTTTTTAAATATTTCTTGTAATATTCCTCAGTAATTTGAGGCATTTTTTTTTTACCCTGGACTACTCTCCTCTATAGACAGAAAGCAGTAACCTCCAGATAAATATTCTTCCTATTTACTTGAGTTTTGTTTAGTATGTCCATCAGATACTACTCCAAACACTGGCTTACTTCTGCACTTGCTATGATCTTATATCATAAAGAAGTATTTTTCTATAAGATGACATCTACAAAGAAAAAGCTAACTGTAACAGTACAAGACAATTGGATGTTTTATTCATCATCTTATCTAAAAATGACTTCTACTAATTTCTGGCATACAGTAGGGGTGTAATAGGTAGCTGTATCATGAATGAATGAATAATTAAGAATATTTCTGGCAAATTTTGCTTGATATCACTAGAGTAAGTTGTGTTTTTTTATTGAAATTTCAGAGCACCCTCACTATTCCTCTTATGTTTTTCTAAATTAGTTTTAAAAATCCAGTACCATGTTTCTGTAATTATATGTCAAGTAGAACTTAACATTAAAATTGATGGAAATAATTAAACACATTTTTGCATATACAAATTTCTCCCCAAACATCGATTTGCATCCATTTAGAGTTTAATCTTGATGGAAGAGTGAAGTGATTATTTGAAGTTATGGGTAATTATGGAAGCTTTTCAAACTGCACCATGATGCCCTTGCACAAAGTTGTCATTTTTGTTCATGATTTGTGTTCTGTTCTACAAATGGCAACCCTGAAAAGCATGAATTAATCTACAGGCTAGCACAGTACAGATAATAAACACAGATAATATACACACTAACACAATAAAAAGAATTGATATCTGCTCATACATACTCTATGCTATAATTTAAATTTCTATTTCTTGGATGTACATTCACTCAACTTGAGTCATTTGTCAGTTGATAAGTGCTTTTAAGATTGAGGATATGAGTTTAATCCTAAGGCCTACACTAAAAGGCAGACGGTAAAACCCCAGCACCTATGTAGGAGCTGTTGGCTATCTGTAAATCTAGTTTTTCGGAAGTAGAATATGGGAACCTCAAAGAAAAAGAGCCTACCTGAGTAAATCAAATTGTTAATTGAAAACTATTTAAATTCAACCTTTATTATCTACCTGCATTGGTAAACTTGTGTATGTATACCTGTACATGTGTATCCACACATATGTGAACATGCATGAACACATGCAGACACTTGAAAAGAATATATATGTAGATCATACAATGAATCAATGTTAGCTGTCCAAGGGTGAACAAGAGCATCTGATGTTCTCCAAGGGTGCAGAATCTTTTAGGCAGGTTTCTCATTGCTATGGTCTCTTGGCTTCCCTTTCTTTATACCACTTATTTTGCAAAATTTTAATTGCATATCCTTTTCATGGCTATTTGAGAGGACACCTTTACCAGCTTCGTGCCACTTTCTTGATATTCAAAAAATAGCACACACATTTTATTATGTCATTTTCAAGTAAAAATTGCTTTGTTGACTCTTCTTTCCTTCTTTCACCTTCGTCTTCTCACTACCACTCACCTTGGGCCCTTCACTTGAATGAATATCCTTTCTGCTGCCATGATATGTGTATGCACATATGTGCTTGGGTGCACATGTATATGTTACAGGCATGGATGTGTATGAGTGCACAGCTGTGTTGTGTGTGTATGTATACAACTGTGCCATGTGAGTCCCTGTGTGTATACATGTGTGTGTATGTTTACATTTTTGCATTCTGTTACCCATTTCTTCCTGAGTACCTCTGCTTACTCTCCTTGACTTACCTAAGTGTCTTTCTGAAGCACATGGTGAAGGACTCTCTAACTGGTCCAAACATTTTAAACATGTTAAAGGCAGATTTTGCCCTTTCCTCTTCCCTCTCCCTTGGTAAATTGTTAGACTACATTCCTAAAGCTAGCACCCAAAATCTATTCCTTTATTTGACCACAGTGTCATTCCTGTGACTAAACACCAAGCTTCAACAATCAAAATTCATTATTTTTCTACACAAGCTAAAACTATCCAATCAGGACATACTAATTCAATAACACAGACTTCCTCAGAAGCACCTGTTATTACCTTGGTCCAATCTAGAGGTATCTTCCTCATCTCCCAGTACCAATACTTATCTCTCTTGGCTCCTTTTTGCTGAGAACTTTGTGTCTGGGTCCATTTTTGCTGACTCAGAGATTGACCTTTACATCTCAGTTTTAAAAGGTTTCCATTAAAATATGGTGCCTCTACCTCAGTTTCAGGAGAAAATCTAAGTACAGACAAGCATAAAACAGCAAATTCAGATGATGTATTTATACAGACAAACACTACCAGTAATTCTTCCAGTCATTTCTACCAGCTCACTCACTATTTTTTTTGTCAAAAATAGTTTTTTCTTCTCAAAAAGTATATCCTGGTTTCCCTTAGCTCTACTCCTCAGTTTCCCTTCCCTCTCCTTCTCCTAATTCCCCCTCTCCTCCCTTGTGGACACCCTTTTCTGCCTCCTATTAAAAAACAAACTGATTCTACCAAAAGCAATATATAGATTCAATGCAATCCCCATCAAAATCCCATCAAAATTCTTCATAGATCTGGAGAAGACAATAATCAACTTTATATGGAAAAACAAAAAACCCAGGATAGCCAAAACAATCTTATACAATAAAGGAATGTCTGGAGGCATTACCATCCCTGACTTCAAACTCTATTACAGAGCTACAGTATTAAAAACAGCTTGGTATTGGCATAAAAACAGAGAAGTCGACCAATGGAACCGTATAGAAGACCCTGACTTTAATCCACAAACCTATGAGCAACTGATTTTCGATAAAGGAGCTAAAACTATACAATGGAAAAAAGAGAGCATCTTCAACAAATTGTGCTGGCAAAACTGGATTTCAATCTGTACAAAAATGAAAATAGATCCATGTCTGTCACCATGCACAAAACTCAAGTCCAAGTGGATTAAAGACCTCAATATCAGTCTGAACACACTGAACCTGATAGGAGAGAAAGTGGGAACTACACTACAACAAGTGGGCACAGGAGACCGCTTCCTACGTATAACATCAGCAGCACAGACAGTAAGGGCCTCATTGAATAAATGGGACCTCATGAGACTGAGAAGCTTCTGTAAAGCAAAGGACACTGTCGCTAAGACAGAAAGGCAACCCACTGACTGGGAGAAGATCTTCACCAACCCCGCAACTGACAAAGGTCTGATCTCCAAAATATATAAAGAACTTAAGAAACTAGACTGTAAAAGGCTAATCAACCCAATTATAAAATGGGGCACTGAGCTGAACAGAGATCTCTCAACAGAAGAAGTTCAAATGGCCAAAAGACACCTAAGGTCATGCTCAACTTCCTTAGCGATCAGGGAAATGCAAATCAAGACAACTTTAAGATACCATCTTACACCTGTCAGAATGGCTAAAATCAAAAACACCAATGATAGCCTATGCTGGAGAGGTTGTGGAGAAAGGGGTACACTTATCCATTGCTGGTGGGAATGCAAACTTGTACAACCACTCTGGAAAGCAGTGTGGCGGTTTCTCAGAAAATTTGGGATCAACCTACCCATGGACCCAGCAATACCACTCTTGGGAATATACCCAAGAGAGGCCTTATCATACAACAAAAATATATGCTCTACTATGTTCATAGCAGCATTGTTTGTAATAGCCAGAACCTGGAAACAACCTAGATGCCCTTCAATTGAAGAATGGATGAAGAAAGTATGGAATATATACATATTAGAGTACTACTCAGCAGTAAAAAACAAGGACTTCTTGAAGTTTGCAGGCAAATGGATGGAAATAGAAAACACTATCCTGAGTGAGGTAAGCCAGACCCAAAAAGAGGAACATGGGATGTACTCACTCATATTTGGTTTCTAGCCATAAATAAAGGACATTGAGCCTATAATTCGGGTTCTTAGAGAAGCTAAATAAGAAGGAGAACCCAAAGAAAAACATATAGGCATCCTCCTGAATATTAACCTTCATCAGGCGATGAAAGGAGACAGAGACAGTGACCCACATTGGAGCACCGGACTGAAATCTCAAGGTCCAAATCAGGAGCAGAAGGAGAGCGAGCACGAGCAAGGAACTTAGGACCGCGAGGGGTGCACCCACACACTGAGACAATGGGGATGTTCTATTGGGAACTCACCAAGGCCAGCTGGCCTGGGTCTGAAAAAACCTGGGTTAAAACAGGTCTCACTGAACATAGCGGACAATGAAGGCTACAGAGACCTCAAGAACAATGGCAATGGGTTTTTGAGCCTACTGCACGTATTGGCTTTGTGGGAGCCTAGGCAGTTTGGATGCTCACCTTACTAGACCTGGGTGGAGGTGGGTGGTCCTTGGATTTCCCACAGGGCAGGGAACCTTGATTGCTCTTTGGGCTGAAGAGGAAGGGGGACTTGATTGGGGGAGGGGGACGGAAAGGGGAGGCAGAGGTGGGGAAGAGACAGAAATCTTTAATAAATTTAAAAAAAAAAACCTGACTTCTAAGAAATAATAATATAATAATAAAATTAAACGGGTGAAGAAAAAACAAACATCAGAATAATATGAAAGGAAAAGAGACCAAGAAAAGGTAAAGGAAATATTTGTACACTCATGAATCCCACAAAAACAAAGAAACTGCTGAAGCCCTGATGTGTTTGCTAAGAACCTGTGGGGTTTAAAAAATTAAAGAGAGGAAAATTTAAATAAGTGAATAAAAATAGCCCAGAGACAAGGAATCTCCAAATATGCTGTTGGGTTTGTTTTCTGTTGAGTATCTACTGCTGCCTCTACTTATTTTGTTTTCAATACTGTCCAGTCCACCTCCCTGTCCTGTTGTACTATTCTTGATATTCTTGCTGCACTATTCTGCTGCAGCTTACTGACTTGTTTGCCATTATTTTTACTGTCTTAAGTCTAACAAGATATATACTTGCATATTCAGGGCGTCCTTAGAGTTGAAAAAATTTGAAGACAGACAAAATTATGCTGCATTTCAGGACAACAAGATGGATTGAGGTATATAGCAGTCAACATGACTATCATTAAGAAGGTAGTAATAGTTTGATATATGTCAGTAGAGATGAAATTTTCACATTTGAAGCACAGTTGGAAATCAGTATTTGTCAAGTGTTTTGGAAGAAAGTTCCATTCATTTTGCCATTTACACGGTAAAGAAAGTAATTTATTATTTAATAAGAAGAGAAAAAACAGAACAAGTAGGCAGTTTTGTGTTATGGGTTGTGGTATTTTGAAAGAAAAAGGCCTGAAGGGAGTTGAACTATTAGGAGGTATAGCCTATTGGAGTAGATGTGGTCTTGTTGGAGAAAATGCATCATTGTGGAGGCAGGCTTTGCAGTCTCTTATATGCTCAAGCCATGCCCAGTGAGACATACACTTTCTAAGGTATAAAACTCAGTTCCTCTACCATTATATCTGCCTGCATCCCACCATGGCGATATTGCACTAAACCTCTGAAACTGTAAGTTATTCCATTAAAAGTTTCCTAATGTTGACAGAGGCCACTCAATTTCTTTCAGCCTCCCAGACCAGAAATGAGCACACATAAGCTATATTAATTATAATACTCTTTGGCCAATATCTTAAGGATATTCCTAGCTAGCTCTTATATTTTAAATTAACCTATTTCTATTAGTCTGTGTATTGCCATGAGGTTATGGCCTACTAACAAGGTTCCATCCCATGTCTGGCATCTGTCTCCTGCGGCAACTACATGGCTACTCATTGACTATACCTATTTTCTCCCTATATAGCTCTATCAGCCTGGCTATATTCTTCACTGTTATAGGCCACAAAAGATTTATTCATTAGCCAATAAAAACAACACATATATACAGAAGGACATCCGACATTATCTTCCTTTTTCTGTCTAAATAAAAATGAAGGTTTTACCTTTAACATACTAAAATTACATAAAACAAAACAGTTACCAACCAAGAATTACAGTTACATTTTTATATCTATTTTATTTTATCATAACTAAGGAAATCTATAATTGTAACTATTTTTCAACTCCATCAAAGACTAGAGAAGAATATAGTATTACCTAAGTAAACAGGAAGTGCATTGTAAGCAACTTTCAATATTCTAGAGTTGACAGAGACACCTTGCTGCCTGGAAAGTCACCCAAAGTACTTCTGTATCATTGGAGCATCTATCTTCAGCCTACAGGCCCATTGTAAATGACAAACTTTCTCATGAAGCAAGAAATTTCAAAGACCATTCTGACTATATTGACAGTTTGTCAGTTAGTTTTTCCTGTGTCCTGCAGGATATCTCACCATGTCTTTCATGAAGCAGGAACCCCAAAGGACTGTCTCACCTTTAGGTAAGTTCAGCAATCATTTTTCTGTGGGTCCTGCATGTACAGCATACCATCAAGAAGTCCAGGCAAGAGAAGATTCTTGCCAACTTCATAAGAAGCCTCTTCAATGCCCAGCATCCTCTTGAAGTAGATTAGTGCTGCCAAAACAGATGTGTCTTATTTTCACGAAAAGTCCTAAGTTCTTAAAACATTTTAAATGCCATATTCTATATGTTTTTGAAAAGGTTGAAGAATACCTACCTACCTATCTGAAATATGTCTCTGTGCATCTATAAAACCTACACATTTAACTATTATAGATAACTATCTATTAATCCATATTTCTTAATTATACATTACACTTTTAAATGAGATGCACAAACACAATACCTTAAGCAAGAGCACAAATATACATATAACTAAACTGACCTTAAATTTGTATCATTAGACCAATATCTATAGCAATGGAAATTATTCATCTCTATAGCATATTCTCCTTTAAGTGTAAATAAATATTTATAAATAATATTTGGGAATTTGGTCATAGTTCTTTGCAAATTGCTTCCTAAATGTTTTTGGGCAAAGTAACTTTGGTAATTTATAGATATCTTTCAGGGCATCTTTGTCCATCAAACCATATTAGTCTGGAAGGAACCCACAGGTTCATATCCTCAGTGGAACAAAAGAAGAATCATTTTTTTTTTCCCAAAGGAACATATCCTTAGCCCAAATTTTAAAGTCAAGGTACCTTTAAATTATATATGATGGTTTAGCTTAGCAGTGGAAATGTCTCTGTACTTAGTTTATTCACAGTCAAAGCATCCAAAAAAACTCAATAATATACATAATCCAATCCAGACTTTCTGTGTATTTTCCATTTTTACATGGCTTATCTTTCTTTATTCATTTAATCTATGACTGTCTGTACTGTCTTTTTAAAGACTTTGCTTTTTTAAACAATTTGCTTCTTTTTATAACTGTCAACATTTTTTCCTTTTCTCTCCCAAGTCTACATACATTTATATAAACTGTCACCCATTTAGAGGCCTTTTCCATCTGAATTTGTCTTTATTGCATATCTGCAATACTTTTCTGACCAGGACAGCTTCTTTTTTAGAAAAAAAAAATATTTATTTATTTTAGAAAAACAATTAGCTTTATATTCTCTTTTATAACTCATGTCTTCTACCCACATTCAGTCCTTCCTTGTCCTCTTAGCCTTTCTTGGTCTCTTTTCTTTAAGTTATACTTGACCCAAGTGTACATTGTTTACACACACACATATATAATATATACATACATATATGTATTATTGGTTAGATTCTACACATGAGAGAGAACACGTGTTTTTCTCTTTCTGCAACTGTGCAGCATTGCATAATATTGTACATTCTAAGTATACATATTTTCTTGCAATTTTTAAACTTCATTTTTCTTAGAACTGAATAGTATTTTTCTTATAACCAAACAGTATTAATATATCCATCTGTATGTATGTGTGTGGTATATATATATATGAACCAACCTTTCATTATTCATTCACCTGTTGATGGACAACTATGTTGATTACAATTCCTGAAATTCTGGAAAAATTTTCACATTCCTTTCCTACATTGGCCTCTTTTGAAAGGATTCAGCAGTGTACTTTAAGATTCTTGGTCATTCTGAAGCTTTTGACGCTTGTGCAATCACAAAATAGAGTCTGATTGAAAGATATGACAGAAGAGCTATGTGAAAGAGGCAGCACAGAAACCTCTGTGGTATAAAGCTACTACAATGGGGGCAATTTTTTGCAGCAGTTTGTACCTTGGTTTTCTATAAGGCCATGCTCGTTCAGTCCTTCAAGTGGCTCTTCTTAATGATAGAAACTTTGATTTCAAAAGGGAGCAAGGTGGGTGCATAGTGGTTGAAGGGATGAAAGGACGGGAAGTGGGAAATGACATAATTATCTTTTAATTTAAAAAAGAATAATAGCCAAATTTTTAAAAAAGACAAAATCATTTTATTTTGGGGCTTATTGCAACACCTGGAACCAAATGAAAAGAATCTCCCTCTTTCAAAAGAATGCATCGTATCTGGAGAAATTCAGGCACTATAGCTGTTGGGTATGAAATGGAGTTGACTGATAATTGAAAGTGTCTGTAGAGTCAACCATGTTTCCTTCCACACCATCTCTTCCTTTGTTTATTATACAAGGAATACCTCACCATCGTTCACCTTGTAGGCACTGTAAACAAAGACAAGTTAATACAACATAATAACTGTGCTTTCACAATCAATCATGAAACAAGTATAGCAGTTTTCTTTGCCCAAGCACTAAAGAGAAAGAATCAAAGATGATAGAACAAGTCCTTGTCTTCCAGAAACTTCTATAATATCAAGCCATGGAGATTTGAGGTTGGTTGTTACAACAGCTTGTATGTGTCACCTCAGCCATTTCTCTGGTGACCTATAAGACTCATTTCAACCATCATAACTTCTATCCAGTGGTTGAATTTTTGTACTAACATAAGCCTTGGCTTCCTTTGCTGTGAATTCTTGTCCACCTCATTACTTTCTAAGGTATGTTTTCCTCACTTTAGATTTATTTATTTATTTATTTATTTATTTATTTATTTATTAAAGATTTCTGTCTCTTCCCCCCAGCTGCCTCCCCTTTCCTTCCCCCTCCCCCAATCAATCCTCACTTTAGTTTTGTTCTCAGTCTCTTGCCTTCTATCTCTACAGAATGGGAATCCTTAACTGGGGACTATGTTACCCACCAGAGGACAATCAGCAATGTCTGAAGGTACTTTCGGTTGTTGTGTATAGTGAGGGGTCACTACCAGTATCTAGTAGGGAGAGGCTAGAAATGCTGCTATATGTTCTATAATATAGGGAACTGTCACAATCAAAAGTTTTCTGATTTAGAATGTCAATAGTTATGAAGATGAGAAAATCTGCTG
>NW_026068011.1:1136096-1176889 GCF_014885135.2 Alexandromys fortis
TATTTATTTATTATGTGTACAATATTCTGTTTGTGTGTATGCCTACAGGCCAGAAGAGGGTACCAGACCCCATTACAGATGTTTGTGAGCCACCATGTGGTTTATGGGAATTGAACTCAGAACTTTTGGAAGAGCAGGCAATGCTCTTAACCTCTGAGCCATCTCTCCAGCCCCCCAGGACAGCTTCTTAAAATGCTAAGCAGTATGGCTAGTACTAAGCCTGCCTGACTTTTGGGTCTGACCAGTCCAACAGGTATGTTTAATTCCTCTGAGACTGTTAAGTGGGGAATGGCCTCATTACCTCAACTCTGGGTAGCACTATAAACCCTTTTTATCTGAATAAAAGCTAAATCCGCAATGCAGCACATTGCACAGCCTGGAAACATCTCTGTGTATGGTGGTGGGAATCTGCCATGCACTTCTGCCTGTGCATGCCTAGCAGACATTATCTGGCTGCTTGCCCCAGCTGAGATGCTGAGTGGCAGGCATGCTCTTAGCTACTTTTTGTCCTAAACCCAAGTGGGCATAAAAGCACCCAGGCCCACAGAAAATATTCAAGTACTCTGTAGCCAGGCCTCCTGAAAGAGTCAGAGCCATTTGTGCTGGCAAACCAGGAAGCGACCACTGCTTTTTTCTGCTAATGCTGAATCAGGAAGACCTCTCTTAAAGGAACTGTGGTGTCCTGTTCCCTGTCAGCAAACAGAGTCCATCAAAAAAAAAAAAAAAAANAAATATTTAACATTATATTGTCTGAGCCTTCCTAAGTCTTCAATAAGCCATTGTCATTGACAATCTCTCACTCCTATTGGATGCATTGTCCGTAGTTAATAACACTGTGGTTAGTTTAAAGAATTAGTGTCTGGGCTATGGAGAGAGCTCAACTTAAGGTGCCTGCTGTCAAGGAGTCAAGATTGATGTAAACATGGAATCCCAGCTCCGAACTGTAAGCGGAGACTGCACTTTAATTTTCTGGTTGCCCAGACCCAAATGATCACGCAGAAACTGTATTAATCACAACACTGTTTGGCCAATGACTTAGGCGTATTCCTAGCTAACTCTTACATTATAGATTAACCTGTTTCTATTATTTTATATTTTACCATAAGGCTCGTGGTTTCCTGGTAAAGTTCTGGCGTCTTTTTCCTTCAGCAGCTGCATGGTGTCTCCGAAACTCTGTCTTCTTTCTCCCTGCATTCAGTTTAGTTTTCCCACCTAGCTATATTCTGCCCTGTGATAGGCCAAAGCAGATTTGTTCATTAGTCAATAGAAGAAACATATATACAGAAGGATATCCTACATCACTTTATAAGAGTTGCCATGGTTATGATATCTCTTTAAGCAATAGAAACTCTAAGACAGAAGTTGGAACCAGGGATAGGGTCTTTCTATGATAAGACCATACTAGGAGAAGCCTGGAAAACAGTGGTGTTGAATGTCATTGAACTGTGGATTCCTGGATCAAGACGGTTCAGAGAATGTTATTATGTGACCTAGAAGTCATTCTTGTAAGATTTTGGTAAAGAATATGACTTCTTTGGCTCTTGTCCAAAGACTCTGCCTGAGGCTAAAGTGAAGAGATTTAGGTTAATTTCATTGGCAGGGGAAATTTTTGAACAGACAAGTATTGACTCTGTTGTGTGGTTATTACTGATTACCCTTACATAGACTTAAACTGAAAAGGAACAAGATGAGCAAGGAAAAAGTATTTGAGCAGACAAGGAGCATCAGAAAATGGAATGGAGCTAAATCCTGTATTCTAGGAGAGAAGCAGATTAAGAAATTGGATACCAGGAGTGGTAATTTCCAGGCAAGATCCCTCCCACCTAAGTTTCCTACTTGTTAAAAGACATTAAAGAAAATCTAAGAGTCAGAGTGGGTGGTGATCCAGGGTGGTAATTGTGGTGGTTGTCCATGACTTTAATCATAGCACTCAGAGGCAGAGGTTAGCAGATCTCTGAGTTTCATGACAGCCTGGTCTATAGATCTAGTTTTAGGAAAGCCAAGTTTAGGCAGTGAAGGTAACAACTGAAAACATAAAGCTAGTAAATATATAATTGCAAAGGGGGTGCATGTGCCAGACCCAGAAAAGTGCAGAGCTTGGCAGATTCAGCCATGTGGTTCCAACTTTAGAGTTGAGAATAGAGGGAAGGGGCAATGGAATTTGTCTCTTAGTTTAAAGAAAGCCATGAAAGTCAGGCATGTGTCAAGGGTATCTCTGAATGGAGGCCTAAAGAGCCCATTTTCTAAAGCTGAAGTTGAAGCCTGGATTGCTGTGGAGAGCCCTTGATGTTAGAGATGCCAGAGCTGTAGGATACATACTGAGGAAAGCCACTAACTGGGAGTGGACCAATCCATGGGAAACAAGTTTGTTGCTCTCAATAAAGAAGAAAGAAATTGGAGATCTGGGAAGTGTTTTGAAATTGGACATGGTAATACATAGTTTGCAGTTTGACCAGCTGGTTTTTGGTCTTGCTTTTGTCCAGTATTTTCTCACTATGCTCCTTTCTTTACATTTTGGAATGGTAATGCATATCCTGTGCCATTATGTGTTAGAAGTATGTGATTTGTTTTTTTTTTTTATTTTGATTTTATAGTTAAGAAATTGCATGAATCTCAGAAGAGATTTTGAACTTCAAACACAAATACGTTTGAGTGTGTTATAGACTATGGGGGTTTTAGAAGTTGAACTGAATACATTTTCCCATTATGATATGACTACAAGCCTTTGCTGGCCAGGGATTGAAATGTAGTAGTTTAAAGTAATGGCTGCAAATAGAGTGGCAATATTAGGAGGTATGGCCTTGTTGGAAGAAGTGTCACTGTGGAGGCAGGCTTTGAGATTTCATGAATGCTTAAGCCATGCCCAGTGAGACAAACCATTTCCTGTTGTCTGAACTTCAAGATGTAAAACTCTTGTCTGCCTTCATGTTGCCATGTGTCACCATGATGATAATGCACTGAAACTCTGAAACTGTGTCACCCCATTAAATGTTTTTCTTTATAAGAGTTGCCATGATCACAGTGTCTGTCTTTAGCAATAGAATACTAACTAGGACATGGGTTAATTAGGAAACCATTATGTAAAATATTCTGAAGCCACACTAGGCACACACTCTCTTACACATGGGATGGAAATTACAAAGTGAATCTGCATTTTCCTGAAGCCATTGTATAATGCTTGTTACTTTACCCTCCTATACACAGAATGGGCACATACAATGTTTGAATGGTACATGGTATATACTTGGTAGCAAGTTTACCTTTGGAACCCCCTGATTTGAAGAAGAAATTTCATTACTATCTAGGTCATTGTTCAGGAACTTCAGGTGAGTTCCCAAGGCCCCCTTTTTTAGTAACCGTGCTCTCTATCTCAAATTAAATGTTTGATAGAAAATATATTGTTTGGTGTTTATTTTAAAGCAATGAGAAACTCCTATTTTCTTGATCAAGAATAGAACATCAAATTATCTAAAAATTCCTATTTTATTTCCTTCTATCAGTATTCTCTGCAACACGCTCAATTAAATAATATTCAGAATTCTAGCATCCCAACACATTTAGATATTGTAAAAGTTTTTAAAATTTTTCCAACATATGCAGAAATAGATATAATTGCTTACTATAATGAATAGTATTGGTTGTCAAGTTGGCAGGATATAGAAACACCCAAAAGAAAAACCTCTTGGCGTGACAGTGCGAGTTTTTAGACTAGTTAAATTGAGATGAAAGTGTTCTAAATACGGGTGGTGACTTTCCATGGTCTTGGCTTCTGAACAGAATAAAAAGGATCAAGCAAGAGGAGCACGGGTGTTACTCATTCTGTTTCTTGGCTGTAAATGTGATATGCTCAGCTTCCCTGCTCCTTCCACCAAGCCTTCAAGGATATAATTGAATATACCCTCAAACTGTGTACCAAAATAAACTATTCCTTCCTAAGTTATTTTTGGCAGGTTTTGATCATAGCAATGAGAAAGATAATGAATATTCATGTCTCACCCATTTGTTTTCCTCCCAGCTTCAAGAATTTCCGTCCTGGGCAATGTCATTCGTTAACCAGACAACTGTCAAATTTTGTTTTCTGTCCCAGTGAAGTCAGCATTGCCCAATTTATTGTCAGAAATGTCTTTGCATTTTAGGCCTGAATCATGAACTTCCGGGTGGATACTGCATATTTATTTGTATTTTTAACAAGTCATCTTGTTAATTCTAATATACTATGATGCCTGACACGGGGTGATATAAGCTTACACTGATGCCCTTACCCTGGCAGATTAAATTTTATATGATACATATTACATATATCTTTTCATTTTTAGTGTGACATTTCAGCATGACGACAAAATAAAAAAATAATGTGCTATCAGTATATGAATGTATCCATCTACAGTTCATATTATTTAATATATTTTAAGTTTGTTTGCTTGACTCAGAACACCAAAAATGACAATGAATAAACACTGGTTGTATTTCATAAATGTTTAGTTTATGGTGTCCCCATTTCATTCTGATTTATCTATTTAAAAAGTATATTTATTTTATTTTTAATTATATGTGTATACACACACAAAGTGTGTATATATTGTGTATTGTTGCCTACATAGGAAGAGTGTCTGATCTCCTAGAATGGAATATAAAAGTTGTTGTGAGCTACCTGAAGTGGGTGCTATGAGCCACTCATGTCCAGTGAAGGAACATCAGGCATTCTTAACCCTGAGTCACTTCTTTAGCTCTGTGATTATGCCATTCTTCTCTCCAATCTTTCTCTACTGTTGTCCCTATCTCTCTGTTGCTATCATCTTTGTCTCTCTATATAAATACTCCCAGTGTCATCGTTTACTCTTTTCCACAATATATGTTGGATGAAAATAATTAACTGCCCTATAGTTTTCTAGAGAGCAGCTGTTGCTTACAGAATCTCTATGAGTGGGTCTATTTTCACATGTGTATAGTATGTGTTCATTTATTTCTTGTGTTTCCTGAATATTTTAAGCAGATCTAGTGACTTCCATATAATTTTTTTCTGGGAACTGAAGGGTGTAGAATATTTTCATGTGTATTCTGTTATCAGTGCACCTTTAAGGATACGGAATTGCTAAAGAAAGACTGGCTTTTGAATGCAGTCTATAGGCTGTAAGGACAAGGTGGATTGGAAAAGTTACAGGCCAGTCGTGCAATCATTAAACTGACAAACATGCTACACTTAGCTCTTAGTTTGAGTAAATGGGAGAAAAGGAAAATGAGAAATAATTGAGAGAATTGATACAAAAAGTAGCCTTGGTAACGGACTATCCATGAAGAAGGAGGTAAGTCAGTCAAAGATAAATCCAGGGTTTAATCCTGGTTGCTTGAGATTGTGGTGCCATTCACAGAATATTGTTTTGATTAATTGTAGAAGCAGGAAACACTTGTGGGTTGCAGTGTTGCCCTTAATTTATAGAAAATGTGTTTATGAAAGCAATCCTCATGAGACACAGAAAACTGCAAATGGTTCAAATATGCCCTACAGCATTTTCTCTTTCTTTGGTGCTTCAGTAATAGCACATTCTACCTCTGCTACATTGCTCCATCTTCATGCCCTGCCTAGCAATTAAAAATTAAGCTTTTCAGGTTCCTAGTTAGTCTGGGGACAGCAGTTGTGTTTTCAATACGTAGTTTCTTTTAGTTTACTATATTAATCATATGGGCCTCTCATTACACTTTCAGGATCCTTCATCAGAGAGTCTTCATTTCTTACATAAGGACTCTCATTTCTTCCACCCTTTACTTCATATACATGAATACAATTGTCATGTAAATAATATCAATAAGTTGTCATGTGCTCTTGGAGTAAAGAGCCCTATTCCCTGTCTCAAGTGTATTTATGTGAAGTGTCCTCCAAAACTCCCTGTGCTGGGTCAGACTGGCCCAAGCTGTATATCACATAGAAAGAAGAAAAACAAATGATTAAAGGTGTTGAAAATGTTGCATCCTCAAGAACTCCTAGAAGATATGCTGTTTACAATGAAAGTAACGATTGTTCATCTTATTCTTTTAAAACACCTGGATTGGGACCCAGAAACTGGAAGCTCATCCAAACAGAAAGCTCACTGGTCTTCCTGATGCCCTCACTTCCGACATCATCATGACTTTTGCAGGATGGCTTCTGCATAGGTTTCTGCATAGATCCATCTGTAAGCATCTAATCTGGTAATATTACCCTGGTTTCTCTGTCAGGTGGGCTCTTCCAACACTCGCTGCTTAATGTTATATGTTGGTTACTACTTATCTGCTGCTTCTCGCTGCTAGTTGCTATTCTTTTACTTTGTCTTCCCATGTTCTTAATAGATTCACTCAATGAAAACCAAGAGCATGTCTATCATGGTCAATTCTTAATACAAAACACTATTAAGAGTCTGATTTTTTTTTACTTCAAAATCAACACCAGAAAAATGGAGACATTTTGTTTTTTTGCTCAACAGAGAATCTGTATACATTTATTGATGATATAAACATAAATGTGTGCTTTGTGGTATAGTTTCAATAATGTAAATGTCAATTATGTGCCTTATTTGGAATAAATAAGCATATTTACTTTGGTACAAAACAGATTTTAAAATCAGGTTGTAAGTAAAACTTATGGCTCAGGTCTGTGTCAACAGTGGTAGCTACACAGTTTCCTTAATATAATCATAGTAATATAAAGAAGCCTGAGCGGGATTCCATTTTGTTCCTCAATTCCCTTCCAGAAGTATTTGTATTAAAGTGTATTTATTCAAAAGAGGGCACCAGGTGGGATTGCAAGCAACATTTCCAGGCTTTGCTCCTGCCATAATAAAGTTTCCTCTGGCTCCACAACAGAGAAATCAAGTCCTAAATAGATAACAAAAGAGTAACAATACAAGGCCTAGAGACTGGAGATAAACTTTAATATATCCCTCATCAGAAAGTCTGATAATTAAAACAGGAAATCTAAGATGTGGAGAAAAGGATGCATGAAAATATCTAAAAACTTATTATCTGAAGATATTTAATATTATCTGTAGCAAAATGCTTCAATGTTTAATATTCCCATATTAAACTCCATCCCTAAACACACAAAAATAAAGTTAGTGTTTATATATAACTCTAGAAACTTATGTCCAGGAAAAAAAAAAAAAAAAAACAGCACAAGTACTTTTTAGACAATAAGAATATATCCTAGCACTTGGACAGGATAAAGGAACCTCTCCCATCATCTCTAGCCCTCTACCTCTGCTTCTTCCTTTGATCTTTCTGATCCTGATGGTCCTTCAGAAAACTGAAGAGAAGAAAACTGTCTTTTTTGACAGAATGGGAAATTCAAGTGTCAAGACCTTAGTGATTCATCATTTAGCCTGAGAAAACCATCAAATTCCATAATTTATATCCATAGATGATGTTTAACATTACTGTAAAGTTAAACTTACAAGTGTACATCTTTCCTGAAAATGTCTTTGTATAACTCATTTTTATGATTTTTATAAAAAAAATAAATGTGAAAAATAAAGATTTTAATTATATTACTGAGATGCTTTAATGTACAATAGAAAAAACAAAGCTATGGCAATCGTCTGTAAGTCACATGTAGCCAGTAAGGCCACTGATGATTTAAAAGAACCTAAAAGGAAATACAAATAGTCTCTTTAATGTTTACCTTCATATCGATAAATTGTTGTACTCTTCAAAATTGCCTGTATCATTGATAGAACCCTCATGATAAATTCTCTTTTTGGTTCATGGTATTATTTTAAATAGTATTTTATAGCCGAAGAATGACATCTGCAAAACTTAATAAAACTACCTTTTATTTTTTTCTTTCAAAGTAATATTTAGAGAAAAATGTAAATGATCGTGATTCTTACCTATTACAAGTTTGAAGAGTGGCACATTCACACACTACTAGTTCACTGAAGGAAGGAGTATCCACCTTTTCCCAGTTAAACACTGGTCAATATTTTAGGAATGAACCTAACTGCATAATTGCAATCTAGTCTACAACACTGGATATTTATACTTATAGATTAATATTCATTGCTAGAGGATAGAATTTATGTATCAGGAAGGTCTCATCATATCCAATTACTGACTTGCTATTTTATGTAAAGGTGAAAATGCAGTTGGTTGATTTCTGCAATGTGAGTCAATGGTAATTTATTTTGTGCATGCTTATGCATCCATTGTCAACTGTGTTAGTGTGAAACAAATATGCCTTGAGTGGAAGGGCTCTATATTAAACTTTACAAGCAACTTAATATATTGGTAGTTTCTATTTATTATTAGAGATATCATTTCAATAAATAATTTAAAATAATGGTAAGAATGCACAACTTTTCACTTAGTTGCAGTTGTGTAATATTTTACTCTTTAGGTTTTTCGAGGTGCTCACCACCCAGCTCCCAAATAAATAATAGACAAAGGCTATTCATAGCTATTAATGTCCAACCTTTTCTTGGCTTATATATAATAGCTTCACATAGTTAAACAAATGCAACATAAACAAATATAATATACCTTAAAATAATATTTTACAAAAAAAAAAAAAATACTGTCTTGGCCGGGCGGTGGTGGTGCACGCCTTTAATCCCAGCACTCGGGAGGCAGGTGGATCTCTGTGAGTTTGAGATAGGAACCAAAAAGCTATGGAGAAACCCTGTCTCGAAAATAAAAAAGAAAATACTGTCTTAATCTGCATCAATAAACATAAAACTCAAGATAGGGATTTATGTTAATAATAATTATTTTCTTTTTAGGAATTTTTTAAATGGATAGAACATATAAATGAGGTGAGGCAGTATGGAAAGAGGAAGGCTATTGTTTGAGGTAGATCCTGAACCCATTCTTACCTGGAGCTTTGGAACTCAAATTCGACCGTGGAATTCTCCTGTACAGTAGCTAAGGTGTTTTTTGCATTTCTCCCAATCCTGCGCGTCCCTTAATATCCAGTGGTTTTGCTGCCTAACTACATGGACACACCAATAATGGCATCAGTGAGCTCAAGTGCAACACTTTAGAAATGATGACATACATGAATCACAAGTCAAAAGTATTTACAACATCTGGCAATGGGCACACACCAAAGACGGTAGCTTCCAGTTACTTCCAAATTGAACAATTGATTATTTTTTATAACAGAAGGTAAATTTCCACATCTAATTATTTTTTCCTAAAACCATTCTCCTTCTTATTGTACTGTTGTCTGATTTTCCTGTTTACTCCCATCCCTATTATGATGAAGTGAACTGTGGTTGTCTTGAAGGACCCAGTCATTAAAAGTTGGATCCTCAGCCTTTGTCACTAAGAGGAGGTTGTAAAAATCACCAGGAGGTAGAGCTTAGTTGCAAAGAGGTTCAGTAAGTGGAAATGAGGTGGGGCTTAGTTAGAAGGAGGTTAGACCATTTCAGACATGTCATTGAATGGGGTACAGGTGCTTTGCCTTTTGGCTTCTTTTTGCTTTGTTTCTAAGGCTGCATGAGACAAACAGGTTGTCCCTGCTATGGGCACCTTCTATGAAGAACTGGCCAGAAATGAGCCAGAGACACTGCAATACCAGTCCTAACCTGAAACCTCTGATATGGTGAACCACACAAAGCAAACTTTCACTCTCTTTAGGCTGATGATCAAAAGTAGAAATCTGACATTCACAATTATTTTGGTTTCAAAAAATATTGTATGGATGTGGTTAATAAATTCCCTTTTAATGTATAGTTTAATTATAGATAACAAAGGGTTTTTAGGACATTTTCATATGAGCATATAATATATTTTGAGAATTTTTGCTCCACATTCCTTTCTCTGGTATTTATCCTACCAAATAGAACTCATTTTGCTCTCAGATTTTTTCTGTATGCAGGCAAGTAATTTCCCTGTATTCCCCTTCATGAGAATTCAGCAAAGCACAGCAGTAATAGATTGATATTGATTACTGCAAAATTGTAGAGCGTTCAGGAAGCAGATGTTTTGTTTACATTTATCAAAGCAAGACATAAATAGACCCCAATGAAGGTCACTCTTTTGTGTTCAGAGCAAAACCTGTTTATTTCATTCTAAGACTTCTAGAAATACAAACGTGTTATAAATATTCAGTTAGGTTTTGGCAAATTGGTTAATCTGGCTTGGACTGACACTATTAAGAAAAAAAAAGAGATGTTTTTCTCAGTTCGTATTTTTGGCTGGTTTCCTCTTCTTTCATTTTTAATAGCTGAACATGTTCTCTTTTCCTCATTCTAAAACATTCTTGCCTCTCTGAAGATAAAGAGAACTTGTATGGAAAGAAATTTCCTCTTGGTCCTGTACACATGCCAGGAGCATAGACTTCAGGACATACCTCCTAATGGCTTTGACTATTCCATCAGTGGTACTGCTCTGACAGAAAAGACACCAGGATAACGTGTGTACCCAATTACATCTTTATGAAGCTTAGAATTCTTCCAAATGCAGGCTTTTGTGAAGAAATTGTGTTCTCAGCAACAGCACAGTTATGTAGAAATTAATCTTGAAGGCACAGCTCTGAAGCCACATCTAGGGTTCATTCCTGAGTGGGCTGATTTTTGTTATCTTATTTGCATAGGTGATAGTCCCATTCTTACTCAAGAAGCAGCACAAAAGTAATTAGTGCTTTTTCCACATGCTTCTTAGACCCCTGCTCCTCTTCCTTTATTACAAATTTGATGAACAAAACAAATTTGCTCAAAACAACAACAAGAACAACAACAACAAAAACATTTGAACAGTGAGCTCAGATTGAGGCAGCTGGAAGAAGTCCTCTCTCAGATATTCAGGATAGGAACTAAGCATATTTTTTTCTTCTATCTAGTCCATGGTTTGTTTTTGTAGGCAGCAACAGTGCTGGAAACACAGGTAAGCCATCACGGATAATATTTAACATCGAACCTCATGTTCCACATGAGTCAATCATTCAGAAGGACAGCTCACTTATCTGTTTTCTCCTATTTCCCTGATCAGTTTCTCTAGCAAGGGTAAGGTTTCTGCAGCACTTAGAAGTTCTAGTGAGTTCCTTGTCTCAGGCCTTCATCCAGAGCTCAGGGAAGTAGAAGCTGAAGATCACCAAAGACCCACAAGTGGAGAATGTGCAGAGAGCAAGAGATCTTGGAATACTCAGCCTTTAATGGGTTATCTTTGTCAAATCCCTTTACCTGGAGATCAAGAAGCTCTGTGGAAGATGAGGTGAAAACATTTTGGGATGGTAGGAATAGAGGACACCAAGGAAATATGGTCTTCTAGGCACGAAAGGACTGACCTACATCTCAACTGACAGAAACTATGGCAATATTATTCATGGGATCTGAATACATTTAAGTCAGTTTGGGGCCCCAGAACTGAGAGGGGAAGTGGACACAAGCTTTTCCTTGGGCTCATTTATTTTTTATGTTTGCTTTGTTTTATTCTGTTCTGATTGTTGATGCTCGTACCTTTTTTATTTTCTAATGAGAGAAAAAAGGATGTAGATTTGGGTGGGAGGGAGGTAGAGAGGATCTTGGATGAGTTGAGGGAGTTAGAACTTTTTTTAGAATTTATTGTATGAAGAAAATCTATTTTCAATAAACAAATCAAAAACAATAATAAAGAAAATCATAAATTTCTTAAGATAAAACAGAACATGACCACTTAAGGAAACACATAAGCGAAATCTGTGACATATTTTAAAAAATTATTATTTCTTTATACTTTAAACAATTCAAGAATAGATTTATATATAATTTTTAAAGTTCACAAATAATAATACAGATATTCCCATGTATTTCTGCCAAGTTTCCTTCTTAGCAGGTTATAGTGAAGAGACATTGGAGCCACAACTGAGGAAAATTGCCATAACAGTAACTAAATTACACTTTTATTTAAATTTTTTCAGTTTTTCTTAGGGTTCCATTCATGATTCCACAGTGGATTTAGCTTAGATATTTCTGGGATCTTTATCAATCTCTGGGATTTCATTTCCTTTATATTTGTATGGTTGTATGTATGTATGCATGTATGTATCTGTATGTCTATAAATTATCATCTATTATCTATCTATCTATCTATCTATCTATCTATCTATCTATCTATCTATCTATCTATCTATCTACAATAGCCTTGACATTTATGAAGAATTCTGCTGTAGTATCTTCTATATTGGCTTTACTAATGTAATACTTTTGTGATAATTAGATTTTATTAGTTACATTTTCTTAAAATATAGAAGGCAGTCATGAAGGACAATCTACCAAGGTGTTTATGTGTAATTAGCTTGATTGGCCTCTGTTAACTCTTTCCCCAGAAAAAATGAGAAATGAGACAAGAAGAAAAGACTTGGTAAATCATGGCTTGCTCCCCACATGTATGAAAACATAGAATACTTTGATTTTGTTGCGTTTCTAAGGAAACTTCTGTAAATCATAAAAATGATTAGTCAAGCAAGTTCTTCTACTGTATATGGCAGCCTATGGCTTCTCCTTTAACTAAATAGATATTGTTACTGGATTACTGTCTCTCTCAATGCTCTTGGCTTTCCAAAGAGAAAAGGATTTTTTTTTCCTGTGACTAATTCTCCAATGGGAGAAAATGATTTTAGTTTGTTTACTTTTTCTTAAAGGACAGAAGCAACCATATCCACAAAACTCTGTTAAAAAAGTGTTCACAAAATGTAAAATATGAACATATGAACATTTTCCTTTCCAGAAGCTTGACAGCTCATTCACTATTAGAAAATTAAGTAGACAAATAGGTCAAGAAACAGATCAGTATAAAAAAATGAATATTCTTTTTCTATTGTAAACTTGTTAAGCTAGTTGAAATGTAAAGGTCCTAGCCAAACATGCCCTCTTTCTTATTCTGATAGGACTTGGGTGAAAAAATCTTAAATTTATAAATTTATTTTAATGTAATCCTTTGGGAATATTTTGAACATTTTTAAATAAATAATTTATGTTATTTATTAATTTATTGTGTGTGAGAGAGATGGGGAGAGAGAGGCTGTGTTTACACATGTGTGCAGTTGCCTCTGGAAGCTAGGAGAGGGAGTCAGATCCCCTGAAGTTACAGGAAAATGTGGATCAGCTAGCATGGGTGGTGAGAAGTGAACTCAGGTTCTCTGCAACAGCAGCCAGCACTCTTACCACTTAGCTGTGTTTCCAGGCCTGGCCGTTCTTTATTAACATTTTTCCTCTCTATTTTCTCTCCCCTCTCCTCCTGACACATCAGTTACTCACATTTTACAGTATCCGGTATAGCCCCACAGACCAGGATGGCTCTTTCATGTTTTAAGCATTTCATTCTATAATTGTCTATGTTGGAGACTGGCTAGCTCTTTTATGTGGTTTTAATTTGAATGCTAACATTTCTCACCTCTCAGAATTGCCTTTGAAACACGTAGGTAATAGTTTTAAACATCTGAAATTAAAATTATCACATCTTAGCTTTTCTCAGAGACACTGTTTATATTGTTTTACATCAGTTTTTAAGTGTTTGTGAATGTGTGTGTGTGTGTGTGTGTGTGCACATGTGTATGTGTGTCCTAGAGACAGAGAGTGCGAGCCATTATTTCTACAGTGGGCTTGAAACTTGGCAAAAAGTACCTTTTCTGTCTAAGCATTCTCCAAGGCTCTAGCTCTATCTATCCTATGGCATTCGTACCTCAGATATAGTGAATTGCATGTTAGTGATACTGGGTTCTATTTCAAGCCTTTAATGTGATTGCAGGCATTATTGTTTTAGTGCATACCTGACTTTTCAGTACTAACACTGAAGACTCAACAGACTGAGAGTCATTCTCTGTCTTCGCTTGGGTCTTCTCATCCTTGAATTCTGTTCCAGTCAATGTGTCCTATAATTGTAAGGAGCCCTGGTGGGGTCTTTTTAACTATGTCTTTTATTTCTGATGTTCCCTTTATATTTCCAGAATCTATAGTGTCAGAACCTTCCCTTTAATTCTTCAATCCTCAATATTATTTGCATGCATTTGAATCTCAACCAGTTTGCCACTTTAGGAGATTGTTCTCAGGTAAAATCCAGAGAACTGGACAACAAACTTCTGCCTCTGTCATTTCAGCAGGCTCCCATTCTGATCATGTCTGCCCTGTCCACAATTTCGACACTTCTATATTAAGTATAATATATGTAGTAAATCACCTTTTCATGATTATTTCAGTTAGCCCTGACTTTTCAAAGAGTTCACTACTGTGAGCATTCTTAAGCTTAAATAGGTGAAAGGTCAACATTAGTCATTGTAGAAGAAATGCTTGGTAGAATCTTTGAGCCAAAGAATGTTCTGATTACTAAACACTTAAAATTAAAACTGCTCAGACAACTTGTGTTTCTTATGAATGTTAATACTGAAACATTCTGCTGGTAGGGTTTGGATCTCTGCTGTGTATGGAAACACGGTCCTAAGTAATTTATATGACAAGAGAACAGCATATCTCTCCTAGGAGAAATTCTCTCTGGGAATTCTTAGGAAAATATAACATCATAATCTCATGTTCTACCGATGGGGTTCTCCTGGGAAAACTATTCATGTCTTTTTAGAAGAAAAGTGATGGAGGAAGAGTATTGGTTAAAAAATAAAGAAACTGCTTGGCTGGCCCTCATAGGTTAAAACATATGTGGGAGGAGTAAACAGAACAGAATGCTGGGAGGAAGAGGAAGTGAGCTCAGACTCGACAGCTCTGCTCTCTGGAGCAGAAGCCATGCTCCCCTCTCCTGGGCAGTCGTGATTGATGAAGCTCCAACCCAGGATGGACGTAGGCTAGAATCTTCCTGGTAAGACATTATTAGAAATGGGCTAGTCCAGGTGCGAGAGTTATCAGGGAAGAGGCTAGATATAATGGGCCAAGCAGTGTTTAAAAGAATACAGTGTCTGTGTAATTATTTCGGAGCATAAGCTAGCAGGCAGCCGGGGTGCTGGGGATGCAGCCCCGCCGCTCATAATGCAACAGAAAAGCTTTGTTCCTCTCCCTTATCCCATGACCTTCATTGTGCACTTGATTGGGTAGATAAGCTTGCTGATACCTTATCCTCAGAGGATCACTTTGTCTAGGTAAATGTCAGCAAGTAAGAGTGCCACAGATATGACATATTTTATTCATTATTCATTAAATAGGCAGCTATTTGCTCTCTGTTTTTAAGAATAACTGGTACAAAAAGAAAAGAAGGACTCAAAGTCATATTGGCCACATAATATATTTTCTCATCAAGCCAATTTAATCATTTTAACTATAATTTTCCATTGGAAACAGTATCAGTACTCCACATGTTTTTCTGTTTTAGGATTGGTAATAATATTCTCTAATTATTGCCAGTGCTTTTTGAATATATTATAAACTAAAGAGGGTATTTACATGAATGTTATTCAATTGAAGATAGAATATTTAATATTGAAGGCAAGCAAACTCTTCTTTTGTAATGTAGTTGAATAAAACTTGGAACAATTTAGGTAGTTTAAAAACTTGAATATACATATATACATGCATATATGTACACACATATATAGAGACATATATATACACACACATATATATTTAAGCATTGTACAATATTCCCTTAGAATTATCCATATACACATGATCAGTTCTCAGTAGTCAACACACCTACATTTTTATGTCAAACTTGAATATTTTTCCTATAATCTCAGCCCTGTTACTAAGTATCCCTATTTTTGAATAACATAATGCCTAAAAATAATGCATGGCTTCAAATGTAGAAGTTCTCCAAACTATCTTCTTTGCCACAAAACCTTGTCTAGTATAAATGTACATGTGACCCTCATCAAGTTCATTTTCTATGGAAGAACTCTATAACCCTTTACTTGGTGTTAATCAACTTCTTTAGTTAAGCACAAAATTACCCCAAATCTTTCCAGTCTTCTTATACTCTGTGAGTCACTTTTTAGCAACAGCTACCGTATCCCAAAACCTAAGATTTGATGTATATAGTTCAACACACTGACTATCGTAGTATGTCTTCTTCATGAAGAACATCAACTCTGTCACTTACTACCACTTTGAAAATGGAAATGACTAAAATCAATTCCTTTGTAATTCATCTGAAAGTTATAAAGGACTTACAGAAATTATTGGTGTCCAGAAAGAAGGACTATCCTAAATAAAACTGAGAATAGGGGTTTACTTTGTTTTTGTAGTGTATAAACATTCCCATAGATTGATTTTAAATATTAAAGAAGAGTATGAGAATAATGGAGGACAATTTGATGGATGATTAACCATGATAGTTCTGAAAAAGCCACTTTGTAGAGAAGGTTATCTTTCATGTGTGAAAGCATAGCAGGGATGAAAATCAAGACCTGAATGGTTGACAATTCAGAGTGGAACTCTGATCAAATCTGACATTTTCCTTTCTTTGTCTCAAATATGTGTTTGAGGGATAGAATTCTCTGGGAGTAGATTAATGATTCAGTACTCATGGAATCATTTTCTTTACTACAGTCACTACTATCATCCTCAAAACTGACACTGTGATAATGTTCCAAGCACTTCTGTGTCACAGGTAACAAGTGCCATCTCACATTCTTGACCTCCTTTGTGTTCAAACACAAATGAGACTTGACATAATTTTCCAGGTTTAAAGAGTTGAGATTTAAACTCGTGTCTAAGGCCCCAGCCCTTTGTTCTTTCTAAAATGTGTCACTGATTCTTTCTGCCAATAATGGGCAGTTAAAAATTTATTTCTACTTCTTATTATTAATATAAAATCCATTTGACTTTTTCCTTTTGAATAGTGATTTCCCTGAAGTTCTTGAAGAAATTCACATGGGCTCGCATCAAGAGATTTTTCTTTTCATTGCATGTGTATGAGTGGTTTGTGTATATGTATGTATATATACCACAAGCACACCTGCTGCCAGTGAAGATCAGAAAAGGATGCCAGAGGCCCTGAACTGAAGTTATAGATGCCTGTATGCTGTCATGTGTGTGCTGACAATTGAGAATATCCCTTATGAAAGGTCAGCAAGTGCTGTTAACCACTTAACTATCAGTACAACCCTAAGGCTGATTAATAAAGGATATTTAATTAACTTCCACATCAGATAAAAATGTGCTAGTACATTTCTCTTGGGGAGAAAATATTTGATTATGTCAAGTTACTTTTCTGTGATTTCAAACTTGCTTTTTTGACAAGCTCTTATTTCTATGGATTTCATTCTAAAATGATGTTTTCTAAGTGCACATTTCATGATATAATGAGAACTAGGCCAAAGATGGAAGTAGAGGTGACATCATTGTGAAACAGTAGGGATTTACTTACGATGTGGCCTACAGTGGAAAAATTCATCTAGTTATGTTATTTTGAGATTATTAAGTTGTATATGTATGAAGTCATATTCAGAGCTATTGAGGCTTTGATGTAAATAAGTATTAGCAATAACTCAACAGCTTTTTCTGTGCTACATCACTCTGGTGACTGGAGCTGCTGACATCCAACTATATCTCTCAGTAGCTTGAGGCCTGCAGAAGACCCAGGCTTAATAAAGGTAAATGTTCAAGCATTAGTGCTGAGAGAGAAGCATTTGCCGGAATCTTAGCAAAGAGACTCTTCCTCCCAGCCTCCCTCTCTTCTCCTGACTCATTTCCGGCCTTCCATCTTTCTTCAATTCTCTTAAAATAAACAGAGAATTATAAATTTGTGAGATTTGTTTGTATCAAGAGTCATCCCTTCTCTCTGTCATTGACCAAAGAAAAATAGTAAATAAACTGGATGTCAACCTAATGGTAATTTAAGGGTTCTGAGTTGTTACTGTTACCATAAGACCCCTGACAGCTGTATAACCTGAAATGTAATTTTAACAACTGCCATTAGGCACTATTCATATTTCAACTTTGTTGATTAGTGCATGTGAATTCTAAAACTTAAAGGTGTTAAAAATACATGTTGATTTACATAAGCAAACTTACAACATTAATTTTTGATTTAGGATTTATTTATAATTTAGGAGGGACCATAAGGCCTTATTTCACATTTTTCCAGCCAGCACTGAGAACCAGGGAATTTCATGTGTGAAATTTTCTGTGCTGTGTATTGAAGAGCCTCTGAAGTAATAATTCTTTATCTGTGCGCCTATGCACTAGAATCATCTGAAATGTTGGTTACAGATTGTATTGACAATTCTTGTGCTATCTCAGAGTCAGAAAGAAAAAAAATGCATCTGAAGTTTTGTACAGATCTGTAATTATTTTAACAACAGATTATTGAATATACAAGGTTTAGTATATTCATGCTGAAATTTCATCAGTGCTGAGAATTGAAATAGCTCAGTGGTAAAGAGCATTGCCTGCACTTCTAAAGGTCCTGAGTTCAATTCCCAGCACCCCTTTGGTGGCTCACAACCATCTGTAATGAGGTCTGGTGTTCTTTTATGGCAAGCATGCAAAGAGAATAATTGTATGCATAATAAACAAATAAATATTAAAAATGGTTAAAAAATAGAAAAATATAAATAAAATTATCATCTCTTTAATGTAAACCCAGTTTCATGCTTGACTACCACAAACTTAAAAGTTGTTTTATGGGATCTGGGGCACATTCTGACACTATGTGTTGACAGCAGACACTTTTAGGGGAAGGAACTTCTTGTTATTTCCCAAGTAATGCTTTTTTTTCTCTAGCAAAGGAAACTTATGTAAACATAATAATTTCTTTATGCAATCTTTGGGTTGAGGGGCATCTAGGTTGTTTCCAGTTTCTGGATATTATGGATAAAGCTGTAATGAACGTGGCTGAGCAAGTATCTTTGTGGTAGGTTGGAGCATCTTTTGAGTTTATGCCCAAGAGTTAGAAAGCAAAGCTGAATCTTGAGGGAAATTTATTGCTATTTTCTAAGGAACAGCCATATTCATTTCTATAGTGGTTGTACAAGTTTACATTCCCACCTGCAGTGGCAGAGTGTTCCCTTTACTCACCAGTATGACTGTCACTTGTGTTTTTGATCTTAGCAATTCTGACAGGTTTAAGATAGAATCTTAAAGTAATTTTAGTTTTTATTTCTCTGAGTGTAGCAGTGTTGTTTTTTTGGACTGCCAGTCCCCTAGTCATGACACAGAGATGTATTATTAATTATGAAAGCTGGGTTTATAGCTTAGGCTTGTTCCCTTAGCTCTTACAACTTAAATTATCCCATTTCAATTCATCTATGTGTTATCATGTGACCTATGCCTTTTACCTTTCCTCCTGCATGTGTTGCTCCCTCTTTAGGCTGTAAACTCTGGCTTTCTTCCTTCCTGAGATCTCTCTGTACCCAGAAGTTCAGTCTAACAACTTCCTGTCTAACTATTCATCATTCAGCTCTTTATTGAACCAATCACAGTGACACATCTTCACACAGTGTAAAGAAATATTCAATAGTACCTGATGAATAAGGATATTGGATTTTTTAAGTGTTTCTTATCCATCTGAAATTCATCTGTTGAGAATTGTCTGTTTGGATCTGTACCAAACCAAAGTAAGTTTAACAAAAATGTGGTACATTTACACAATGAGTTAAAAAATGGCATCAGGTAATTTGTAGACAAATGGATGACACTAGAAAAGATCATCCTGAGTGACATAACCTAGACTCTGAAAGATAAACTTGGTATGTGTTAGTTTTCAGGCATCCGTATAGGCTGGACCTCGGGGTATACCTCCTCACCTGTAGTCAATAAGAGCACCTCCTGAGCACATTCACTATATTCCCTCTTAAAAGGGTTCTGCCCACCTCCCATCTCTCTCTCTCTCTCTCTCTCTCTCTCTCTCTCTCTCTCTCTCTCTCCATCTGTCTGTCCTTCAGTTTCTTTCTCTCTCCTCTATCTTCTCTTCTGTCTCTCCTATTCCCAGCAGTCAGTCTCTCCTCTCTCCTCCCCGGTTCCACTTATTTTACCCCAATAAAAAAACCTCTTTACCTGAGCTCTGTCACATGGCATCTTTCTTGTGTTTCTTTTCCTAAATTATAATAGTAAATACTTACATGTAAGTGGAAAATAGTTGTAAGTAAGGGAAAAATCATGTTACAATCTAAAGACCTAGAGAGAGGCTAAGTAACAAGTAAGGTTCAAGGGTATGCATATGGACCTCCCTGGAAAGAGGAAACAGAGCACCACTGACTGATCCAACTTGAGGCCCATACCATGAGAGAGAGCCCACGCCTGACACTACCTGGATGGATAGGAGTCAGAAGGAGGATATCCTAGTGATCCAAGAAAGAACTAAACACAACCAGCCAATTAAAAAAAAGCCAATGAAATGATTTTTATTGATATTCTGCTACTCTCATAGGTTCATGTCCAGCACAATTGTCATCACAGATGCTTCATCCAGCAACAGGAGAAGATGCAGAGACTCACAGCCAGATGTTAGGCAGATCCAGGGGAACCTTGAAGAACACAGGGAGAAATGATTGGAGGAGCCAGAGTGTTGGAGGACACCATGAGAATATGGGTCATATAATCAACTAAGCAGAGGGACTAACAAGACTGAAGTGACAAATAGAAACCCTGTATGGGTGTGAGCTGGAGCCTCGGAGCCTCTGCATAGACCTTACAGGTGTGTAGATTAGAGTTCTCTTCAAACTCCCAACAGTGGGAGTGTCTGTGGGGGGGGCTCTCTTTAACTCTTTATACTGTGGTTGTAGTTGGAACCCTTTTACACCACAGGGTTGCCTTGTCCAGTCTTGATATTAGAGTTTGTGCCTACTTTTATTGTAACTTGTGTAACTTGTAAGGCCGTGTATGGTAGAAATCTGATATCCCTGGGAGGAACTGGAGAAGTGGATGTGAGGAAGAGATGAGAGAAGTGAGGAGAGGGACTGGGAGAAGAAACTGTGGAAGGGATGAAATCTATGAGAAAAGGATAAAACGAGGAAAGACAGAAGTTCCCTTACATCTTTCCAGGGGATGCCTGTTTGCAGTGTTGTCATCAGTCTCACAAACAGTTCAGTTACATTGTTTATCTCCAAGCCTTCCTGCTTAGGTTACATTAGCCCACATTTTTAATTAACTCTTAAAATTTATTTCACATACCAGCCACAGTTTCCCCTTCCTTCTTACCACCCAGCTCCATCCACTCCTCTTCCAACTCCATTCAGAAAGGGCAAACCGGGTACCAGAGAAACACCCAGGAATCCACAAAGATGGCCCCAACTAAGACTCCTATTAATAGTGGAAAGAGTGTCAGAACTAGACTTCTCTTGTAATCAGACTGGTGACTATCCTAATTGTCATCATAGAACCTTCATCCAGTAGCTGATGGAAGCAGATACAGAGAGATCCACAGCCAAGAAATAGGCTGAGCTCAGGGAGTCCTGTTGAAAAGAGAGAGGAAGGATTGTATGAGCCAGGAGGGTCAAGGTCATGACGGGGTCACCCACAGAGACAGCTGACTTCTGCTCCTGAGATCTCACTGACTCTGGACCGATAGCTAGGGAGCCTACATGGGACTAAACTAGGCCCTCTGTAGGTGGGTGACAGTTGTGTAGCTTAATTTGTTTGTGGGGCTCCTAGCAGTGGAATCAGTACCTATCCCTGCTGCTTGAGTTGGCTTTTGGGAATCCATTCCCTCTGCTAGATTGCCATGCTCAACTTTGATGCAGAGAGAGGAGCTTGGTCCTGCCTTAAGTTGATGTGCTATGCTTTTGTTGACTCCCAAGGGAGGCTAGCCAAAACTTTTACCTTTTGCTTACTTTTGAAACTGACAAGAGAACAAATCAGTGTTAAGGGTTATGGGGGGAGTGAGGAGTACAACATACACAAATACACACACACACACAAAGAGAGACAGAGAGAGAGAGACAGAGAGAGAGAGAGAGAGAGAGAGAGAGAGAGAGAGAGAGAGAGAGAGAGAGAGAGAGATCTTTTCTGAGTGATTTGTAAAGCAATTTCCAGGTTCTTAATCACTCAGATATTTCGTAGTCACCTAAAGTATGCAGCATATGACTTTATTGGGGATGGCTTACATGTTTGTATGAATGCAGATGTGCATTTATCTGGAACCAGAAGATAACTTTCAAAATCATTCCATTGACATCATCCCCATTTTGCTTTAAGATACAGTCTTTCTCTTTCCTGGAATTTAGCAAGTAGTCTAGGCAGAACAAACTATCTTTGACTTTCATAGATCTACTGTTCTACCTCCCCAGTGCTAGGATTACAAGATGGAGTCATTGCTCCTGGCTTTGTTTATGACTTCTAGGAATCAAATCATGTCATCACTCTTGAAAGGAAAATACTTTACTGATTAAGTGCTAGGAATCAAACCCAGATAGTGTGCAAAAAAGTAAGTATTCTTAGCCTCTTAACCACTTCTCCAGCCCCAATGAACAATACATTGACTTTTTATATCATACCTATGCTTCTTAAATTTTGTACTATAATGCTCAAATATTGCATTTAGTTGTATTGCCATAAGAGAATATTTGCAGAGCACTTTTTAGATATAATCATTTTATTATTTACCACAAGAAATGTTTGTTCATAGAATTTTAGAATGAATACTGACTGTAGGTTAATAATTTATACAGCTCTGGTTTTCTTCTTGAAATCAATTTTATATATAGGCAACAGTAAAATATAAACTTTCAAATTGTAAGTTCTGTTATTTGAAAAACAATAATTAATTTTGAACTTTATTTAATAAATAATATTTATGTTTAGGAACAAGGAAAAATTCAAGAAAGCAGAATCCTGATGTCTTCAAAATAGCCTACTTAGCTTACAGAAATGTGACCTCCCTTCCTCCTTTTGGTGGGTATATCATTTGAAAATTATTTTTCATTTAGTTGTACTTTTATTTATATTTATGTGGATGTTTGGCTTTCATGTATGCTTTTGAACTACACATGTACCTTAGTCTTCGAAGACCAGAAGAGGAAGCCAGATGCCTTGGAACCAGAGTCAAGGACAGTTGTAAGCTGCCATGTTGGTGTTGGGAATATAAATTGTGCTTTTTAGAAGAGAATCAAGTACTCTTGACTTCTGAGCTATGTGTTTAGCTCCTCAACTGAGAGTCTTATTTGAATAATCAACAGCGTTAGATTTGTATGGCATTATTCATTATAATACTATTACTACTAATAATAATAAATTTTGTAAAATTGAAAGAAACATCTATTGGGGCTGGAAAATGACTAAGGGGTTAAAATAATGCACTGCTTTTCCAGGGAGCCAGAATTTGAATCCTAGCACCCACCTCAGGCAGCACACTACCATATGCAGCTCCAGATCCATGAGGATCCAAGGCCTCTGATCTCAGTGGGCACCTGCTCAAACATGCAAATACTCAACCATGGACAAATACACATAACATCTTATTTAAAATAGTAAAAATAATTATTTAAAAAGAAACGTGCACTGCCATACACTGGCATACAGCCGAATGAAGAGTTAGATGTTTCTCTTATGAGAAAAGGATTCCAACAAGGAAATCATATCATGGATATGTCCTATGCTGAGAAATCAGTTACACATACACAGATAATTAAAGGCAAACTGAACAATATAATTTATAGCATTAACAAATTCAGATTTGAAACTCTCATTGAAACTATAGGGACAGGTGAAAGGCAATGGTAGCATCTAAAGGGGAAGACTGTAAATACAGAAGAAATTGTTTCCTTAATTTATATGTCCATTGATTAGTTTCACAAATTGTGACTAGGTGTATGATAAGTTTTATAGGTTATGTATTTTATATTCTTAGATTATCAGAGAAATTATAATCCATATAATTATTTATAGTATCATGTCATTTACAGCTGTAGTTATTTTCCACTTTTTGATAATTTTAATGTGATCCCTGTTTTCAATTAAAATTTCAATGAGTAACTATAAGATTATATATTTTTATTTATCATTCACTACTTTCTAGGGAAAACATTCACATGTGAGGTTGTTCTCAGGAAAGTAACCATACGTTCTATATTCTTAATGTTGGCATTTTGGTCTTCAGGAAGACAAATAATATTTGAGATTGCTCAGAGAACAAATAAACAAATATCATACATTAAAAATAGTTATTCCTAAACACATTTACATAAGAACAACTCTTATGGGCCTTAGTAGGTTAGAGAGATATGTACATTTGTGTGAGTGTGTGAGTGTGTGTGTGGTGTGTGTGTGTGTGCGAGAGAAACAGAGAGAGAAAGAGAGAGAGAGAGAGAGAGAGAGAGAGAGAGAGATTATTAATTATAGAAGAATCCATGAATTTGAGAGGGAGTGGTCAGAAAGGGAGGAGTTAGAGAGGGATGAAGGAGGAGTAGAATTGATATCAACACAGCAGTTTTCACACAGGGAATTGTCAAACAAAACTTTTAAAGGAAAATCTTATATTTTAAGTGATTATTTGTTCGTAGTTACAATAATAACTAAGTCTTAAGAATTAAAATAAATCTTTAAAAACAGGAAATATATCTATCATTCTCCAGGAAAACAGAAAACTTTCTATAGACCAATTAATGATCAGATGAGACAAATCTTACAACACGTGGTTGAGTAAAGACATAAAGAAACAAATATTGCAGGTCTTTGAAATTGTCTTGCTCATTCCTTATTTCTGAATTGCAACAGCAATTACCTTACACTTTCCTTAATATTCTACAAAGCTGTATAGTAATAATTTCTTAAAACAAAGGATGTCCTACCTATTGATTATTGAGGAAATACCTTATGATAGTTTCCCAATTACTTTGCCAGACTGACCTCACTCAGTTCTTCTTCACATATACTCTCCTTACCAATGTCAGAAGTACTGTTTCAAAGACAAACCAAGTAACACATTCTGATCTTCTAAATAAAGAATGCAACTGAATGACAAAGGACAAAAGAATCTTACAGTCAATATAGCCTTCCTCATATTGTCACTTAAATTGCATTTTGACTCTTTGTTGTATTTATCCACTAACAGTTAATACATCAAATTTGGTTACTCTTTCCTTTGCTTCAAGAGCAAAGGAAGTATATATGTACTTACTTCCTTTTTTCAATTGATTTGATATTTCAGTTTATTTTTTTAACTGTATGTGTGGTATCCACATGCAGGTGTATATGGAAACTACTAATGATATCCAGTCATTTCCTCACTATCCTTTTTATTGACCAAGATTGTTTCTCTTCCTGAACCCAGGCCTTAAATCTGGTTATACCTGGGATCCCCTTTGTCCACACTTGAATTGTTGGAGATACAAGAGGGCCATCAAACCCACCCAGCACTCACATGGATTCTTAGAATCTGAACCGTAGGCTTCATGATTGCAAAGAAAGCCCTTTATCTGCTGAACTGTCTATCTAAGATCTCTATAATTTTATAAACATAAATAAATCACCTATGCACCACCATTAGATATTTTGGTCTGTATTTCTCAGGACTAGATGCTGTAGTTTCAAATAAAATGTGGTGGAACACAAAGTAGACTAAAGGTAGTACATAACAAAAAAGTCACCCAGTAGAATTCTTGTTCTCTCTAAATTTTTTAGTAGGAGTTGATAATGATTTCTCTTTGATAACTTTTCTAAGTTATTAAATAAATTTTAGAAATAATATAATTTGAAAATGAATATCCAAGTGTTTTTTAAAAAAGATTATTTTATATGGTATTTTTCATATATATAAAATATATGATAAGTCTATGTCTGATGGTTTCTACTTCTAAGAGACACCATGAACAAAACAACTCCTATAAAATAAAGCATTTATTTTTGTGTTGGCTTATAGTCCCAAGGTTTAGTGCATTTTCAACATGGCAGGAAGCTCGGTGGCACGCAGGCAGGCATGGTGCTGCAGAGGTAACTGAGTATTCTACATGTGGCTCAGCAGGCAGCAAGGAGAGTGACACAGAGTGTGGCTTGGGCTTCTGAGACCTCTAAGCCCATCCAGAGTGATGCACTCCCTCCATGAAAGCTATATCCACTCCAACCAAGTCATACCTCCTAATCATGCTACTCCCTATGAGCCTATGGGGACCATTTTATTCAAAGCACCACCATGCAGTGACTACCAGATTCCTGATCTAAAGAGGCAACAAGAACATACAGTAGAGATTTCACATAAAGGTCCTTGTATTACTGTTTTATATAACATCTCTGTTACTTTCAATTTTATCAACAATGAAGGCATTCACCATTTCTAATATTTTGATGTGTATTTCAAAAATGTAAATACGTAGAGTACAACTTCGAGCATTAATAATTCTTTTCAACTTAGTTGTTGATGGTTTATTTGGACTTCGGTGTTTATTATTAGCTCATTTTTTTTTCTTGACAAGCAATACTCTATTGTGAGGATATAGTGAAGTTTGTGTAATCCCTTGTCTATGAGTGACATCCAGTTTGTCACCAATAAAACTGTTAAGAATACCTGTTTGTGTGCAGAATTTGAATTGATCACACTCTCAGTTCTATGGATTGAAGCTGCCCACGTACACTTAGATGTGTGTCCTTCCTTTGTGACATAGTCAAACCACTTACCACTGTACTCTTCATGAAAACAGAATCTCTCTCTTCCAAGACCTATCCCTTTCCCATAGCCCCTTAGCTGGCAGTAAGACCTCAGGACGACACCCCTTCTCCATGCTAGGGTTTTGTCATTCTTGAGCTTAGGCAAGCTGTCTCACATGTTATGAACTCATATATGCGACTACTTTTGAAAAATACTGCTTTTAAGTTAACTGGAAAAGTGTACAAGGATTAGTTTCTTTTATTTCCAACAGCTGCATGTAAATCAGAGTGTCTCAATAAGATTTTAAATAAAAATGATATGTTACTATATTAAGCCACAAGAGTTTAAAACTATCTGCAATTAAACTTGATAGATGTTTTCAGTGCTTTAATTCATGCCAACTCCTTAAATTAAACACAATAAAATAATAAAGACTGCAAAAGTTCTTTTATTTCAGCATGTATAAAATAAATGCAAAAATCTGAAAAAGTACTTTTGAACCATTCGTCTTCTGTCTTCCACTTGCATGTTGAGAAGCAAGTTAAATACTAATTGGACTAGTGAGCTAGCACAGTGGTTAAGAGGACATACTATTGTCAAGGAACTGAGGTCAAGGGAACCAATATCCACATTACGCTGCTCAGAAACTGCCTTTAACTCCAGCTTCTGAGAGATCTAACATCTTCTGGCCTCCACATCCATTACACTCATGAACACAGGCAGGTAGGCAGACAGGAAGGCAGGCAGGCAGATAGACAGAACCCCCCTCCCAATACACACACACATACAGAGAGAGAGAGAGAGAGAGAGAGAGAGAGAGAGAGAGAGAGAGAGAGAGAGAGAGAAAGAGACAGACAGACAGACAGACAGACAGACCAACATTCACAATTTAAAATAATGAAAGTAAAACTTCCTAAGCTCTTAGAGACCCCTTTAAGAACATTTAATTATGTCCACTCTGCATGATCAGTAGGAAGACACTGACTCATTTATATAGAACAGTATGACAAAGGGTTATACGTGAGCACATTATAAGATGCAAATAAGTTTATTTTGATTCAGCACATATTAATTTACTGTCGTGAATTAGTTACCTTCCTGATGCTTTGGCAGAATACTGACAAAAGAAACTAGACAAAGGTAGTTTAATTTGACTCATGGTTCAAGAGGATAAGGAATGGGGTGTGGCAAAAGCAAGGTAGCAGAAGTGTGAGGTGGTTGACTACATTACATCATCAGTCAGGAAGTCATGAGAGGTGGATGATGCTTCTTAGCTTATATTCACCCCTCACTTTCTTCTCTTTTTTTTTTTTATCTTTTCACTTTTTATTATCCTGAAGACCCTAGCCTGTGAATTCACTGACCTCTGTGTTTTTGGTTTTACTGTACAACGAGGACCATAGTATTGCATATACTTCATGGTTTTGGTTGACTAGAAATTGAAAATATAAACTGAAAGAATGCATAATAAAAACAGGAATTAGGCTAGCTCCACTCTTTATACAAGTCTCAAAAAGTTTATTGAATAAAAGAAGAAATCCTAAGCCAGCATTGATGTGCAATAGCAGATGATACAAAACTGAACCATACAAACCACTAAGATAGCATCTTATATAAACTATGTTCATGACAATGATAAATGCAATGCTTCTCTCAAGCAAAGTTTGGAAAGTGTACTGTTGCATAAATAAAAAATAAAGATAATTTAATGAACAAAGATCATGAGTGACTTTCAGAAATAGTTTCTGTAAATCATTTAGAATTGAATAGGGGTTGCAAGAAAACAAGAGATGCATAAGCATCAAGATGTATTGTCTATATATTGATGATTTATAGAAGGAATTATGATGGAATCTTAAGGAGAAAACAGACATGTCTGTTCAAGATTATCAACTAGCCTACTACTGCTCGTGAATTAAATTATTCTTTTATTCAAAACATCAAAATTGATAGTAAATATAAGAAAATTATTCATAAAACAATAAGCAAGAGAAGCAATTCTGTGCACAAGTATAGAGAGAGACAATGCTGAAGAAAATGGACTTACATTGTGCCTGCTGGGATCAAGGATGGAATAAATGCCAAGAGGCTTTCGATTTAGAATCTTAGATAATAGGGCCCAAAGGCACCTGGGGCATTATCAAGGATCAAGAAATAGTGTGCCTTGCAAAAGCAGAGTTAGACTGGGGCTCTCTGCCTTTTGACAGATCTGAAACACCCTCAGACCAACTGCCTACAGTTTGCGTACTATTCATGGCTTTAGTGGCTTGCAAGAAATAACCAAAACTATAAGACTACAAGGTGGAAATAAGGAAACTGATGTAGGCACATGCTCCTAAGGAAGAAAATTGAAGGAATTTTAAGTCCTAGATATACAAGTTTGAGCAGCAATGGGTGATCTTTGCTTATCCTTTTTTCATATGAAACTGAGAAGAAAAATGTCCATGCAACTGGAAGAAAGTACCACTTGAGTGGAAAGCCATTGTTTGTAAAAAATTAAGACATAGGTATCTTTCTGAAAAGTGAAAATATAAAATGTTACATTAAAATGTAAATAGAAGCATGAGTATGACTCACCGGATAAAGCACTTGTTATGACAAGCCTGGGGATATGAGTTCAGATGCCCAGAGAACCCTTAAGTATTGCTTGGTGTACATATCAGTCCGCTTATAATTCTAGGGATTAGAAAATGGAACCCAAATATCTGGAGCAAATTGGTTGAACTAACTGTATAGTTAGTACACTAGCCTGATAGGAGAGTTTTGGGTTTAGTTGACAGACCAGTGTCAATGAGTAAGGTGATGAATAATCGTGAAAGACTTTTAATATCAATGCGAACTTCTGCATGCACAAGTATGAACACATATATGAATGTCATTCACACAGTGAGGCATTCCACACAGAGACTCATGCAAAAATCATGCTATGCATTGTTTCCTGAGTTGCACAAGTTTAGTGTCAGCATCTAAGAGAAAATGATTAACAGAGGAAGAAAACTTTACAAATATAGGAAACCTAAATAACTCAAGAGTACAAAAATTATTTTGTGAGAGAAGAATTGAAACAGACCAATATGTACACATGTACACACACACACACACACACACACACACACACACAGTGGGTGGCAGCAGTTCTTTCTAAATGAGAGTCTGTCAGGTCCTAATTTCTTCCACCCAAATTTAAATTTAAATTAAGAAAGCTCTCTGAAGATAACTTTGTGCCAAGGTCCAGCCAAGAAAGGAATAGATGAGCCTGTCATGCAGGTAAATTTATGTATGTTTTAGCCTGTGCCTCATAGTTCTATATAAATCGTTAGACAACCATAGACAGAGTGGGGAGGAAATCATTCCAACCCTAAGAGCTTCTCTAAGTTTTGTCAACACAAAACACAGCTTTCACCTCTGAGATAATAAGAGAAAATATCTTATGAGTCAAATGGGCATTGATTTTATATCTTTTAAATTTATTTTTCATTAAAAATAAAGTTAGTTTTCTTTGTTTCTATTTTATTGATTTCATCCCTCTATTTGATTATTTCCTGTCATCTACTCCTCCTGAGTGAGACTGCTTCTTTTTGTTCTAGAGTTTTTGGGAAAGTTGTTAAGTCGCTATAGTGCTATAAATTCTTAGGATTAAAACCTAAAACCTCTTAGGGTTGCTTTTATAGTTTCCCATAGGTTTGTGTATGATGTGCATTCATTCTCGTTGAATTCTAGGAAGTCTTTAATTTCTTTCTTTCTTTCTTCCTTGCCCCAAAGGTGATTCAGTTGGGCATTGTTCAATTTCCATGAGTTTGTAGGCTTTCCGCAATTAATGTTGTTAAATCCTAACTTTATGCAAAACAACATATTTTGGACCTATGCAGAATGATTATAAGAACCTAAAACAAGAGTCTAAAATTATCAGAATATTCCTATGTTCCCACAATGTACCTTTGTTTATTATTTTTAAGACAGAATGTCTATTGATGAGGCTGAAAATCATTCTAATTTGTTGAAATTGTTCTGTTTTTATAGCACTGAATTAGCACATCCTGAGAAATCTTGTAGGGAATGAATCCCAGAAGACTGAAATGAGAGAGCTTGATCTTAATATAATCTACTTATAACTGATTTTATATTTGTTCCTGTTTCATAATTGACCTTTCTATTCAGGGTTCTGCCCATGGCCAATCTCATGGTTAGTCCTAATAGCTTGAAGAAAACAAGTTATGTGTGTCTAGATAAATTATGGCTAAAGATTTTCCCTTTCTATGCACTTCATTATATAGTACACATATTCTGTAATAAAAAGGAAAGAGAAACTACATTTATATAATTAAACATACAGTTTGTATTTATCTATACAATCTCATGAATATTAAAATTCTAAAACTTTAAGTGTGTTGCAACATATGTTAACTTGATAATTTTATAATGCATATTAAGTAAAGATTCATATGCAAACTAGCATTATAAAGCCAAATTTTGTAGGGAGTTGATTCATTTTATTGAGCGAGAAACTGCTTAAGAAATGTATTTTATAGAAACTCTACCCATAAAATACTGATTCTAATATTCTTATTCTTTCATTATGTTAAATCCAACAGTATTTCTAAGCAACAATATATGGCTGGCTTTTATTTTACTCACTATAAATACTTGCAAGTAATACAATTATAATAATGCCTATGAAAGCATTTTATAATCTTGAGAATATTATGCACATGGCATTTATGTTTTCTAGCCTCTAAAATGCACTGTAAGTCTTGCTCTCACCTAGTCAAGCCTCAATTTCAACATTAATAAAGATTAACTGGAACTATGTGTTAAATCTCTTTGTGACTTATTTTTTACTGCAGCCACTTTCTTTTGACAGTTTAGACTGACCTTCCTGTTGTTTTTCTTTAAGACTGTATAGGCATTATCTTCAGTGTTATAAACAGATTTATTTATGCATGAAAGATGATATAGTTTTATTGATTTTTCTTTTAATACTAAAAGGAAACCATGGTTGTGAAGTCTTTCCTTTTAATACAATCTACAACACTGACTATAATATAAAAAATAAACTTTCTTCTCTTCTGGATTATGTTTTGTGCTAGTTGATAATTCCAGTGGTATTAGGTGACTACTTTGATACTAGCACATTTGATGAATTTTAGGACACACCAATTCCTCATAATCTACATCTTGTGAAACAAAATCTAGAACAGTAGAACTATAATTACTGATCAGAGGAATGAAGTCACAGTCATATCTCTGGCCTTGAAGGAGATATGACCTGTGGAACTTCCCAGAGGCCATGGATTGTTAGCTAGCTAAATACAGTTTCCAAATACCTGAATATTATAAAAAAAAACTTTCTGATGAGGAGCAAAGACATATTATCCATTTCCTACTATAAGAAAAAAACGTCAACACAAATGAGGCTTTTAATTAGCCAAATATGAAAATATCTCTCAGAAAAGTTTTATATTCTAGGCACAGTAGACATTGTGTTTAAACTTCCAGATTTGTACAACGTCATAATGGTCTTTACAGATATTGTTCACTTTTATCCCCTCTGGGTTCCCCATCCACTCTGATAAACTGTGGTATCTTCTATACCAAAATGTGCCTCTTGTCTGTATTATTTAAAATGACTAAGGACTCAGGCAGATAAAGTAAGTCCCAATGGCATTAGCAATTACTGAATTACAAACACAAACATGTGGCTGATATTTGTATACATGCTCTTCTTTCTCATTGTTTCATGGTTTTAAAATGTTTATATAAATAAAATATAGTGAATTGTATAAAGTTTTAATAAAATGCAAAACAAAAATAATTCTCAGCCAAAAAAAATTCTAGCTATTAAATGATGAGCACAGAGTTCATAGTCTCTTGTTTGAGTCTAACAAAGTTGAAACAGCTAATCCTCAAAGAGCAATCGAATAGACACTCAGAGTTTTATCAGTGCTTTCCAGGGCTTTGATAAAGCAGACACAGCAAGGCTTCATCACAGTTGTCACTCAATGAGAGTGACAACAGCTTTGAGAGAATGGTTGTGAAAAGACATAGATGGAAGAAGTAAATTACATGACAAGGCAACAAATTCCTATGCACTTACATCAGCTGTCCTTTTATCTCTCTTGAGTTTTATAAGTGGTCCTTTCTGAAGGAGGACCCTTCATTCACACTATGCTGTCAATAGCATCAGGAGATCTTTTGCTATATTTAAACCCATCTCAAGGGTAACTCCAGACTAAGTGATAAACTAAAACTATTTCCCCTTGTAACAACCTTTAAGGACACAGCATATGTACTTCCACGAATGAGGAAACTTGCTGTTCTTAAATAACACAACTAAAACAAACTCTATAATAAAAGTCCTTTGCTAACATGTCTGTCTGTATGTTGCCATATTTTCTACCATGACTACCAAAGGTTAAACCTATGAACTGTATCCCATACCCAACCAAAGGGTCATTGTGTCTCTCTCTAGCAATAAAACAATAATTAAGACAGAAATTTGTAAGAGGGACTAGGGTATTGTTGTGACAGAATTGGCCATGCTTTTGTTTGGAGGATTGTAAACTATGATACTTTTTATTAGGAAAGTAGTTGAACACTTTAAGATGGACTTAATGGATCATACTAGTAGAAACAAGAAAGACTTAGTGTAATTTGTACAGTGGGGTGCCCAACTCAAAAGGTTTCAGATGAAAAACATATTAGCATGTAGCCTAGAGAATATTCTTGTGATACTTTGGTGAAGAGTCTGGCTCTTTCTTGCCCTTGCCCCCCCCCCCCCCCCAAAAAAAAGAAAAGGAAAGAAAGAAAGAAGGAAAGAAAGAAAGAAAGAAAGAAAAGAAAAATGAAAAAGAAAAAAGAAAAAAAAACTCTTCCTAAGTTTAAACTGAAAATTTATATATTAACAGTTTGACCAAAAAGATTTTGAAACAGCCTAGTATTGCTAATGTTGCTTGGCTATTAATGAGTACATTTATGCAGATCTATAATGAAAAGAAGTCGGCATATCAAGGAAAAACCAATTTGAAGAGAGAAGTAGCATCAGGAAAAAGTTGAAAGATAATCCTGTTCCTAAATAAAATGATAAGCAAGACCCCACATTTCTAAGCTTCCAATTTGTTAAAAAGGAATTAATGAAAAGCTTAGGGTCATATTTAGTGACACACATGCCTTTAATTCCAATACTCAGGAAGCAGAGGCATGCAAATCTTTGAGTTCAAGGCCAGTCTGGTATACATAGCATTTCCAGAACAGCCAAGCTATGGCGGTGAAAGACTCCAAGATGCTGGTGATGCCATAATAGTGGGTAACTTACAAGGAAAGCTGCTAATGGAGAGTGGAACATGCCCAAGAGAAGGAAGTGTTATAGTTAATAAGACTGAAAGGAGTTGGAGCTCTGAAGAGAGTTTTGACAGTAGACAGATCCAGAGATTGGTTTTTGGTCTTGATTTTTGGTTCAGTCTTTCCTTATTATGGTTTCTTTCCTCTCTTTTGGAACAGTAATATATATCCTATGTGAATAAGTGTTGGAAATATGTGATTTTTTATACTGGGGATTACAGATAAGAGATTACCATGAGACTCAAAAATGATTTTGAACTTTGGACATTTAAACAGTAATGATAGTGTGATAGATTATTGGGATTTATGAAGATGGAATAAATGCATTTTGCATTAAAATATATTTACAAGCCTATGAGGTCAGGGATTAGAAAGTAGAGTGTAGAAAGAAAATGACTTGTGTAGGCACATTGAGAGGGCCACTACTACTTGCTGGATTAGGCGTGACTTTGTTGGAGGAAATGTGTCACTGAGGAGAAGCTTTGAGATTTCAGGTGCTAAAGCCAGGCTCAGTGCCACTTATTCTTCCTGCTTCCTGCTGATCTGAATGTAGAATTCTCAGTTTCTACTCCAGCATCATGTCTACCCATGTGCATCTGTGCTTTCTACCATGACAATAATAAAATATACCTGTGAATTAAAAGGCATCTCCAATGAAAAGTGTTTTTGTGGTGTTATGATGTCATATCTCTTAATAAAGCCCTAACTAAAATACTAACCTAAAATATGTACCATTCTAGATACACAACCTCACTTAGTACTGTCTCAGCTTTGGCAATGAGTGTTGTCTTGCTACATAACAATCTAAAAGTGGTCCAGTTTTGGATTTTGGCAGCTCTATTCCACATAATAAGGATGACAAACAACAATGTAACTTTTCAAAACAAACCACTGTGCACACAAGCAGTTCTGATTGATACATAGACACCTTGGTAGCTTCAAAAGCTCAGGGAAAGAGCTGAGAACACATTATTTCTATAACTTCTGATCATGATCAGTTAACAGACATCTGTACAGGAGGGTGCACAGTAAGAAGAAGCCATGGGAAGGCTTTCCTGTCCCACTCAATGAATTTTCTTGATCCCAGTGGTTTGCTTTAAGTTTCTAAGGATGCATTTTCAGCAATTGGACTTAGTGAAGCTATGTTCTTATTTGCTCTACTCTGTCAACCTCCCAGTCTCACCTTCCTTTGTCCCTTACTTTGACTATTATTTCTATAAATTGTTACCATGGAATGTTTTATCTTGGCGTCATTATTTAGAAACTTTGAGCAGTGAACATTAAAGTAATTGACATTACTCTTGTGTCCAAGAACCTGATACTTAATGGGCTGTGGGCCTAGAGGAAAACCAAATGGCATTGTTCTGCTAAAGGAACTTAGTAATAGAATGATACATTAGGGTAGAGTCAATCAAGCCATCATCAGAGAAGCTTCATTTTGCAGTAGATGTAAACTAACTTCGACACCCACAACTGGACAATGTGGAGAGAATGAGAAACTTTGGAACACTTAGTATATCTTCAATACGCAAAACTACTCTTAGGGCTGAGGCAGCCATGAAGAAGAAGGCAGAAATAATATGAGAGCCAGAGAAAATAGATGAAATAAAGGAAATAGTGTCTGCAAGACACAACAGAATTGACACATATGAACTCACAGAGACTTAACAGGACCTAGGTAGGTTAAAGCCAGATGAAGTGCAAGCACTGATCAGAAGTATAAAATCTCCCATCCCTAACCAAGAAGCTATTGCCTTTGGAGAACTTCTTGCAAAGGGGAAATTTGTTTTCTCTAATTGTTTGCCTAGCGTTACTAGGCATGCAAACCACACTAAAAGATAGACTGTTGTGGAATAATCTTTTTGTATACTGTGAAGATGTGCCTTTGCCAAAGATCTCTTGATTGGTTTAATAAAGAACTGAATGGCCAATAGCTAAGCAGGAAGAGCTTAGACAAGAGTTCTGGAAAGAGAGAGGAGATGAGATGAGTCAAGGCATTGGAAAGATGCCAGTGGTCACAAAAGGAAACAAGACAAATAATCACTAGTCTCAAATATTTTACATAGTATGAATTTCTGTATGTTGATAAAAATTTAAGATTTTTATTGCCAAACTATATTAATGTTTCTATTCTTGTTTAAGGTATTGTACTTATGGCCCTCATTTTAGAATGTTATGTAAAGTTCTAATCTCTGAATGCTATTATAAAGAAGGGCAGGTGAGCAGTTAATCATCTGTAACAATCAAAATTGTAGTTAGATTATGTATGTTTCCACAGTTAAACCAATATATTGTAGACAGACAGATGATCTTCAGACACTTCAGAGTATGGCATTTAAGATAATTTAATAACCTAGGGATTTTCATGACAGCCAGATTGGTCTGCTCTTGGCAGCACCAATATACATTATAAAACAATGATGGGCATTAAAGAATCTCCATATGAACTTTGATTTCATTGAAACAAAGCTAGACATTTGGATAAATTACACCCTTGCCTTTAATGCTGACAGTATACTTTACAAAATGTGCAAGAAGAACACAAAAGAATAAGACTGTCATATTTTGTCATGACAAGGTAGATCAAACTTTTAAAATTTCCATTTCACAGGAATGTTGGTTAGATATTCTAAGCCAGAAGGTCACAAACAGATGCTCCAAAGTTACAGAGGAACCTTGGGTGACTGTCTAGCCAACCAGCTGTTTCTATCATTTCTCTAGTTTTGGAAGTTGCTTTCTATGTTTTTCCTGTTTTCCCAGGTAATACTATACCCTTCTCAGGTCTCTGAAGGAGTTGATGGCTAGATAGTTATAGTTACAGTTTTCCTTTTTACCAAATTCAGAAAAGAAACTAACAAAAGAATTTCAAAGTATATAAGGCTAATGACATAAAAGCTTAAACTGTTTATCTATAACAATGTTTTGCAGTCTAAAGATAGTTTTGGGTTGATAATACAAGTTACAATAAAAAATGAATTAGGAACACAAGGTTGGACTGACCAAGGTAGAATAGATAATGGAGTATTTTCTCAGAATTTACCAAATGCAGATTGACTGAACAGCATAAACATAATTCTTATCTGATAATTCTTCTGGTTATATATAGCTTTACTCTGTTAGAGTTAAAAATCTTTCTTTTTTATTTAGACATAAAAGAGGAAATGTTGTAATATAATCTTTTGTACACTGTGAAGATGTATCTTTCACAACTTTCCTTCTGATTGGTTTAATAAAGAGCTGAGTGGCCAATAGTTAGACAAGTTGTTATGAGGATCTTGTGGGCAGAGAGAAAGCAAAGGAGAGAAATGTAGTTGTGGGACAGATGCCAGAAGAGAAGGAAAGGGAACAGGACATATAGGAGAGGTAAAATCTACAAACCAGTGGAAGTGTGTTGATTAAGAGAAATTGCTTAACTTATGTCATAAGATCAAGTTAGAAATGAGTTTAAGCTAAGCCCAAGCTTTTATAATTAATACTAAGTCCCTGTGTCAAGATTTGGGGGTTGGTGGTTCAAGGAAAACAGCTACAGTGGGCCCCACAGTCACCAGTAAACTGCCTACACACAATGAATTTAATGGGATATTTGTAGTCTCTTTGTTTCATATTGCAGTTTTGGTCTTTCTGACATTTTGTTATATATTATGGCTTATGAATTTGTCTTTTGTGTTTTTAGTTTTCTCATGTGTGTGTTTCTTAAAATTTTCCTTTTTTTTTTTTACTATTCTGATTTACTTATTTGTTTTTTAAAGAGAGAGAGAGAGAAGCTGTGGAGTTGGTGAAGGTAGGTGGAAGAAGTTGAAATGAAGATAACCATAATCAGAATATATTGAATGAAAAAATTATTTTCAAGAAAAATAAAGAACTATTTAAAGTGCTGAATTATTACATATTTGTATACCTCTGAAATTATTTTTACATGTCTCAATTATTCAGCTTAGGAATTTGAATGAGAACTCTTAGAATGTCAAAGCTCAGACAAAAAAAGGAACTTCAGAGATCACTTGGCAGTTTTAAGCACTCATGTTTTTGCAAGGGACATCAGATTAGTTTTCACAACCCATATTGCAGCTCATAACCACATACAAATTCAGTAAAGGAAGATTTGATGATTTCTTCTTACCTACATATACATGAAGAACAGAAGTGGTCAACATATACACATGCAAATAAAATACTCACAAACATAGCATAAATACATTAAAATATTTTAAAAAATTAGTACACACAGTGGGCATTAATATTTGTCAAAAGATTTTCATTTGCAACATCAGTATAGCCATGGGTAAAGCACTGATTATTTCTTTTGACATATTCTTTGGCTCTTCTTTGGTGTGCAAATTAATCTAAAATTAATAATTATGTGGAGATTGGATTTCCCAAAAACAGAGAAAACACTCTCTCTGTATTTACTACCACTTGTAGAATTATTTAAGTTTACTTTAAAAGATTTTATTATATAAAACTTTATATTGGTAGGTGGTAAAAAAGGGAAGTGTTTGGTAGTCACTGAAGTTTATATTACTATTTCTCAGAAAAAATACATTGTATACCTAATTAACTGCCCAGTACTGAAAACAGTATCTTGTAATTGGCCTGTATGTGTGAAACTTTGACTGGAATTTTATAGGCTGAGGTGCAATAATAGTAGCTGTCTTGGAAATGAAGGAAACAGAGTTAACATTTTCCTTACTTGATGATCAGTGGATTCTCTGTTGATATAATAAAATATTCTGTCCAGCAGTTCTGAGGTTCAATCTGGGGCGAAAATATGTCAGCCACTTGCTAGTGATGAAGTACTCTTTGTCAGTCCCTGAATTATTTAAAAATACCTTGTAATTCGTCAAACCCATCATGTAATATCAGCAACCCAAATAATGGTTCATCTCAGAAGCTGATTGAACTGATGAAAGGTTTAGGGAGGGAGATTAATTTTTTGTTGCTTTGTGACTCAAGCTCATCTTTTTTTCCCTGTTGTCAGAATGAACTGAAAAAAAATACCCTCACCTACAACAAAATAAAACAAAAGAACAACAACAACAATAAAAATAGAACATTGAAGTACTTTATAGAACCAAAAGTGGAATTTTTATAAGTGGTGTCTGTGTTTTATCAGGCAGAGGCAATGTGACACATCAAAGTGAAGCTTTTATTAATAAGTACTGATAATTAACTGATAGAGTTAATACTTTCATTCATTTATTTTTCTACTAACCTTAAAGTTCTAGGTTGTCATATGGTATTTGTTTTTATCTTTTATTTTGGTTGATTTCCTTCTTTCTGCTTCCCCTCATCTCCTTGCTCCTTCTTTCTCTAATGTGACCTTTCTCCCCAGCCTTTATTTTTCTTCCTCCTGCTGGATTGTTTTTCCTGACCCACTTCCCTAAAACCTCCTTTGTTCTACTTTTATGATCTTCTTATAGTTTTCTAGAATTACATTTGTTTTCTTCTAGATTCACTTATTTAAAATAGAAGCTAAAATCTACAAATTTGAGAATGCATTTTTTTAGCTTGGGTTATATTTATTAATATAATATTTCCTTCTAACATTATAATTGTCCTTCTGAACATTTTCTTCTTTGTACAATAAAGAATTTTCAAGGTTCAATCCGTGCCTCATTGTTACTTGCCACATACATTAAGGACCAGTGTGGTTTAATGTGGAATCCTAGTCAAGGAGGAAAACACGGCTGGATCTCTATTCCAGATTCCCATGTTTTATCTCACACTTATCTTTTGGAGCCATATTATCAGTAGAATTTGCCTGGGGATGATGAAAGGGACACACTCCAGCAAATAACTTAAATATTGCATCTTGTCATTTTCATTTCTCAATGTTTGTAAATCTTCAAACTTGGTTTATATACCAGTCTCTGCCATTATTATGAATGACTTTTTTTTCAAATAGGCATCTATTGACCTCAGAATTAACTTCTGTTTCAACATAATTTAATTATATACACCAATGGTTGTCTATATAGACTTATCATCAGGACTTCTGTTCGATCTCTAAAGTGTTCATTTTAAATTCACTTTTATCCACTGGTAGTAAACATTACCATTTTCTCCTTTTCCATGGTCTTATTTATCATTAATTTACTTTTTGCTTTAGTCCTTTATTTTACCTTTTCCATTTTCTAATAATGTCTATAAATACCTGCAATATATATATCCAATTATATATTGAATAGAAAAGACCTGTAGCATACATCTGGAGTGATAAGCAATATGTAGATTTAATAGATGTCTTTAAAGAGTAAACAAACAGACAAGTACTTTATTAGTAAAACTGGCTACTCAAACCATAGCAAAGGATTAATAAATTGAACTTCTTTACCAAAACTGTTAAGTTCTCTGTCCTTAAAATTTTAGATTCTTTAACTTTGTTTTATTCAGGTCAGTCTGTCGTCAATACCCACTGAAACTTTAAAACAGAACTCACAGTCTGTCAGTGTTCTGTTCCTTATACTCTTATTATGCATTTCAATTTTTAACATGGCTATCTTTCTCAAATACTAAATGCTCACGTTCAAATACTATATCCACATGCTGAGTTTTCTATTACCTTCAAATGAAAATATGATTTCATTATTCATTGTTTTATAGTAGTGATCGAGTTTTCATTGTCAACAAAATATTAAGAATAGATAAAATATCTAGTTTTGTGACAGGAGAAATGACGTAGTGATTAAGAACAATTTCTGCTCTGGTAGAGGCCTGGAATTTGGTTACTAAGCTTACTACTGTCTTGTTACTCCAGCACATATCTGAAAATGAATACACACAAACACTTAAATAAAAGTGAAATAGAGGAGACATCACTGGGGTGAGTGAGTTTCTGACCGCGGCAGCAGCCCGGGACAGGGAACTCAGACACCCCTCCTACACTTCCTGGTCATCCTCAGGGGCTACTCTGCCCGATACTTCCTCTCTCTTTCTATTCCACCCAGCTTGCATCCACAACCCTACCACCCCTCCCCTCCGTCTGACTCCCTTCCCTCTCTGACCACATAACATCTCCCAGCCCAGCCTGTTCGGGCTCTAGGACC
>NW_026068011.1:1182708-1205183 GCF_014885135.2 Alexandromys fortis
AGCATGGGATAAAACCGGACTCTCTGATCATGGCGAACAATGAGGACTGATGAGAAGCCAAGGTCAATGGCAAGGGGTTTTGCTCCTACTTCATGTTCTGGCTTGATGGGAGCCTAGCCAGTTTGGATGCTCACCTTCCTAGACATGGACGGAGGGGGGAGGACCTTGGACTTTCCACAGGGCAGGGAACCATGACTGCTCTTTGGATAGGAGAGGGTGGGGGAGAGGAGTGGCGGGAAGAGGAGAAGAGAGGGGGGAGAGGGAGAAGAGTGGGGGGAGGGGGAGGGAAATGGGAGGCTGGGAGGAGGCGGATACTTTTTTTTTCTTATTCTCAATAAAATAAAAAAAGTGAAATAGATCGGTTTCCTTTTGAAAATAGATTCTTCTCTCATAAAATACATGCCAGCCACAGTTTCTCTTCCCTCCCCCCTCGAGCTCCACTCATCTTCCCTCTCTCCCATATTCAGTCCTCTGTTTTCTCTTCAGAAAAGAGCAGGCCTCCTAGAGATGACAGTCAAACAGGACAAAACAAGAAACAAGTGAGACAGTTGTATAACTTGGTCTATTGGTGGGAATCCTAACAATGGGGACAGGAACTGTCCCTAAAGCTTTGACTCATTCTTGAGAAACAGTCTTCATTTTGGATTGTCTTGTTCAGCCTTAATACCAGAAGAGGTGCTTAGTCTTACTGCAACTTGATATACCATGCCTTGTTAATACACACAGCAGGCCTGCTTCTTTCTGAACAGAAGAAACGGGAAGAATGGATTGGGATGTGGGACAGAGCAGAGGTGTCAATACAGAATGGGAGGACAGGAGAGAGGGGAAACCATAGTTGGGATGTTAAATAAATAAATAGTTGACAAGATGAAATCTCTCATAGAGGCTTGAGAAGGTAACCTAATAGGAGAGGGAAGGTCTCAAGATAAAGAGTCCTGCTACCTGGTACCCACTCCTGCTACTAGGATTCTCACAGAAACCCCAAACTAACTGTAACAACATGAACACGGGGGTCTTGATTCAGACTCATGCAGGTCCACTTGAGTCTTTTCTTGCTACTTGAGTCTTTGTCAGACCATGTGATCACTGCTTAATTGTTTTATTGGTCTATGTTACCCTGGTATTCCTTATTGCTCTCACTCCTACAGTTTTTCCTCTGCCTCTCTTCCCCCTCTTCTCCTCCTCTTCTTCCTCTATCTCTAAGGAGAAAAACCCAATGAAGACCTCCAATTTAGTCTCTCTCTGTATAATGTCTGACTGTTGGTCTCTGCATCTGTTCCCATTGGTGCTAGAGGAACCCTCTCTAATTACTACTGGACAAGGCAGTGGTCTATGCTTATAGCAGAATGTTATTATGAATATAAGTGCTGGTTCTTTGAAAAGAAAATCAGCATCAACAGATGGTTGGCCCTAATAACCAAAAGACAGAAACAAGACTGAAGAAAGACACTTAAAAAAAAAATCCCACACTAGCTCAGAATTGAGAATAATAGATGGTTGTTTATATTTAGGGATAGACTTACAAATCAGAATCCTCTGCTGGAATGGAGAACAGCAACCAAATCCTGCAGCCAGAAAAGAGGCCAGACCCACACTTTATGTCAGTATAAATAGTGTAAGAGGCCATGCCCCAGTGGGTGAGTAATTTAAAGGCTAATGGCTGTAGGATTTTCTACAGCACAAGACCTAAGTTATCAGGATCAAAATTGAACATGGAAACATTACAAGAGACACTAAAGTAATTCTGAACAACATAAAGGAATATTTTTAAAAATCTGTACACAATTTAGTTGGAAAACATAAAAAGTAATGGAGGAATGAATTTGTCAATTCAGCCAAACTACAAAAATTAAATGTAGAAGAATTCAACAACCTATACAGAAGCATAAAGCATGAGGATATTAAAACAGAATTTTTCCAGACTTTCAAAGAATATCTATAGCCAATCCTTCTTCTACTGTGAAAGAAATAGAAACAGTAAGAACATTCCTAAACTACTCTGATGAAGCCAGTATCAATCTAATACCAAAATCATGCAAAGAAAAAACAACAATAAAAGCTACAGACCAATATTCCTGTTGAACATAGACTCTAAATAGCTCAATAAAGTAAATATAAAGCTCAAATGAAAAAAATACACAACATTAATAAATTGAATTTATCCCTGAAATACAGATTGCTTAACATAAGCAAGTTGATTAATGTATAAATCACATGAGTATAGTTAAAAATCATGTGATCATATGAATAGATGCTGATAAAGATTTTAACAAAATCCAACATGCATTCATAAAAAAAGTAGAGAAACCAGGCTAGAGGGAACATACTTCAACATAATAAAAAACTATATATAAAATCATTTAGTCACTATCAACCTGAAAAAAAAACTTGATCATATCCCACTAAAGTCAGAAAGAAAAAAGTAAGTCCACTATCCCCTTATCTTTTTTATATTTTGCTTGAATTACTAGCTGGAACAACGGCACCACTTATTGAAATTAAAGGGATATACATAGAAAAAAATTAAAAAAGCAAACTTGTAGATGACATGGCGCCATACATTAATAGATGCCAAATATTCTACCAGAGGACTTCTAGAAATGATGATCAAATTCAGTCATGAGAGAATACAGAATCAAATTATTATGTGTGCTGTGAATATCATTGAGGAATAAAGAAACTGCCTTGGCCTATTGATAGGGCAGAACTTAAGTAGGCAGGGAAAACTAAATGGCATGCTGGGAGAAAGGATGCAGGGTCAGAAAGAAGTCATGTAGCCCCCCGGAGATAGATGCTGGAACATTTCCCCATGAGCCACTGTCTCGGGGAGATACATAGTTTAATAGAAATGAGTTAAACTAAGATGTAAGAGTTAGCCATTAAGAAGCTAGAGCTAATGGGCCAAGCAGTGACTTAAATAATATGGTTTCTCTGTGATTATTTCGGGTCTGAGCTTCCAAGCAGCTGAAAATGAACAAGCAGCTTCCTTACAACAAAATTGCACAAATTTGGTTTTTCTATCCACCAACAATGTACATACACAGAAAGAGCTCACGAACCTACACCCATTCACAACAGTTTCTACCAGCTAAAAATTCTAAGAATAAGCCTAATCAAGGAAGTGAAGAAACTTTACAACAAAAACTAATTCTCTGTGGAAAGAGCAAAGCATTAGAAAATGGAAAGACACTCAATGCTCCTGATTGGACAGAATTAATATTATGATCATTGTACCAAAATACATTTGAAGATTAAATTCAATTCCAAATGAAGCCCTGATCTTGTTCTCCATGGAAACAGATAAAACTATTTTAAAATTCATATGAAACCAAAAAAGATCTTGGATATACAAAATCATCTGGAGTATAAAGAATAGTGATAGGAAATAATAGTTGTAGTTGCAAATCCATATATTAAGCTACATTGCAGAACCATGGTGATACAAACACCATAGTAATGGCACAAAAAAAAACCTGGCAAATACATAAACAACACATAATTGAAGATCCAGAGATGATACTACTACTACTACTACTACTACTACTACTACTACTACTACTACTACTACTATTATTATTATTATTATTATTATTATTATTATTATTTGGTTTTTCTGTATAGCTTTGGAGACTGTCTTGTCACTTGCTCAGTAGACCAGGCTGACCTTGAACTCACAGAGATCCACCTACCTCTGCGTTCCAAGTACTGCAATAAAAGGTGTGCAATACCATCACATGGCAAAGATCCAGAGTTATTACACCTAACTTCAGCCACTTAATATTTGACAACAATGTCAATGCAAAATCATATGCTAGAGAAAGGAGAATACTTTCAGTAAATGTTATGGGGCATACTGGATGTTCACATTCAAAAGCAGGATATCAGACAGTATTTGGTACCTCGCATAAAAACTAACTCCAAATGTATAGCATATCTAAACCAAAATTCAAAATACTGAAATTTCTAGAAGAAAATATACACAGCACCCTACATATTATACAAGTATTAGAGGACTTTCTGAATAGGATTGTATTTGCTCCAGAACTAAAGCCAAATATTGACAACTGGGATTCATGAACTGATATTCTACACAGTAAAAGAGACAATCAACTGGGTAAAGAAGTCTGTATAATAGAAAAGAATCTTTGACAGCTGTACATCTGACAGAAAATTAGTATCCAGAATATAAAAGTAACTCAATACAAAAGAGTAAATAAAAACAAATCCTCAAAGTAATCTGTTTCAGACATAACACATAAACAGAGAATTCTCACAAAAGGGTAAAATTGCTAAGTAATGGAGGAAATGATGATCTGTTTATGTGTTGCTCTCATTGGTTAATAAAGAAAGTGCCTTGGCTTTTTGACAGGGCAGTATTTAGATAGGTGGAGTAGACAGAACAGAATGCTAGGAGGAAGTCAGGCAATCGCCATGCCTCTCCTCTCTGGGTCAGACGCAATGGAGCCAGCCGCCAGGTCAGACATGCTGAATCCTTCCTGGTAAGCCACCACTTCGTTCTGCTACACAAATTATTAGAAATGGGTTAGTCAAGATGTGAGAGCTAGCCAAGAAGAGGCTAGATATAATGGGCCAGGCAGTGTTTAAATGAATGCAATTTGTGTGCTGTTGTTTTGGGGCATAAGCTAGCCAGGCAGCCGGAACTGGGCAGCAGGAATGCAGCTTGCAGCCTCATCACTACAGCTAAGAAATATCTTTTTTAAAAAATCTTCATTGTTCATAGGAATAGGAGTTACAAATCATACAATGATACTATTTCATCTCACATTGCTAAGAATGTCAAAGATCAACCAAACAATGGACAGAAAAACCTGGAGGGAATGAATGGTAAAGGGAACTGGCATTCACTATTGGAGGGATTACAAACTAACCAGCCACTCTAATTTGAGTGTTTAGAGTTCTTTAAACTAAAACTAAATTTACTCTAGGTCCCAGCTGCACCACTTACTGGCAGATGCCCAAAGGGGTTGCCATACTACTTCACAGGTACTTGCTCTGTCATATTCACTGATGCTCTGTTTACAAGTGCTAGGAAAAGGAAACAACCTAAATATTCTTAAACTAATGAGTGGTTTAAAAATTATTATATTTTCACTATAGAATACCATTTCACTGTAAAGAAATATCAAATCATGAACTTTGAGATAAATGGATAGAAATAAAAATAATTATATTAAATGAGATAACCCAGACCCAGAAAGAAAAAAATCATGTGTTTTCTTTCATCTAAGGCCCCTACATCCATCTTCAGATGTTTGTATATATGTTAGAGCAACTATAGAAACCGTAAACATAAAAAGAGACCATCCTGGGTGTGGAGAGCCAAGTCCTCGGTAAGCTGGCTTTTTGAATAGTTGAATAGGTGAGTTCTGGGTATAACTTATCTCAATTTGTATGGTTGAACAATTAAGGAAGACATTGTATGTGAATGTCTTGTCTCCATTTGCACATGAATATAAACACTCATCCTCACACATGTGTGTTCATACACACACACATTTATATAAATGTGAAGAAAAATAAACAAAAAATCCAAAGATGTTGCTTCTCCAAATGGTTTCTATGAGTAAAACCACAGACATTTTGCAGATAGACACTTCTCTCCTTAAATTACAGAGGTAAAGACAGTTTATTTTATTCAGTCTTTCTGTATGCAAAATAGCTATTTTCATTCTCTCTCTCTCTCTCTCTCTCTCTCTCTCTCTCTCTTTCTCTCTCTGAATATTAAAATTCAACTGGCAATGGCTGCCATTTGTGGTAAATTAGAATCTTGATTTGAATGCTTTATCGAATTTACACACATATAAATGAGTTGGGTATTTTTAATTCCTGATGGTATAAAACAAAGGTCTCAGAATATTTATTACACTGAGCTGGAGGAAAAAGTGACCGTATTTTAAAAGAAAAACTTGAGATCCCTGGCTAGAAAGCAAATGATGAAACTCTGAACTCAAATTCTCTGCATCCAAAGCTCTCGGCAGGAGAATTCTTTGATATACAAAATTTATATTCACAAGGCAAAACTGAGATGTGAGAGGTGACCTCATAGACTAGTCAGTGTCATCTAACTCTGGGGTTTCAAGAGCTAGCTTTTTAATAATTAAGCACTATTATTGCATCTAACTTAAAATAAAAACAGAAGTTATATAAATGTGAGTGTCTACCTATGCTCATTTCAGTACCTGTGGTCCTTTGCAATGGTGACGATAATGAATTTGAGCCAATCTCGCCCTCTATTCATAAGTCAGGGCTATGGAGATTCAGTCCTATGCTTTGCTACTTCCAAGAAGTCACTCTCTGCTATAGGGTAATGATCAGCCAACATGACCTCTGGCTTTCAAATATATCCCTTGTGTCGTATAATATTGTGAAATAGCATTGCAACAGAGAATGATGTTTAGTGTATAACATCAATAGAAACATCTTCCTGATGTCTTCTTGGGGTACCAGGAAAATTTTTCTTTCTTTTCTATTATTACTTAAAAAAATACCAATCCAAATTCCCATTCCTTCCCCTCATCCCAATTCCTTTCCTCTCCCTCCACAGACCCTCCTCCCAACCCCCCAACCCTAAGGGAGTGCCATGCACCCCGCCATGTGGAAAGTCCAAGGCCCACCCTACTACATCTAGGTTGAGCAAGGTTTACATCCAAAGAGAATATTATCCCATGTAGCCGGTATATGCCGTAGAGACACATCCTAGTGTCACTATTAGTTGCCCTTCAGTCTGCCCCAGTTGTCAACCCCCTTCAGAGGGGCTTTGTTGTCCCCATGCTCATTCACTCCCAGTCCAGTTGGAGTTGGTGAGCTCCCATTAGCTCAAGCAAACTGTCTCAGTGGATGACCCTTCATGGTCTTGAATGCCTTGCTCATATTCTCACTCCCTCCACTCTTCAATTGGATCTTGGGACCTCATTTCAGTGCTCCGATGCAGGTCATTGCCTTTGTTCCCATGTATTGTTGGACAAAGGTTCTATGGTGATATTTAAGATAATCATCAGTCTGACTACTGTGTAAGGTCAGTTCAGACATCCTCTCCTCTATTGCTTAGCGTCTTAGCTGGGGTCATTGCTGATCTTGGGCATTTTTCTAGAGCCAGGTATCTTGCTAACTCCATAATGGCTCCCTCAATCAAGATATCTATCTCTTTCCTTGCTCTCATATCTGTTCTTCCTTCATCTCAACTATCCCAATCACTCAAGTTCTCCTCAACCCTCCTTCTCCCCTTTCTTCTACCCCCTGCCCCCCGCTCCCAAATTTTGGGGGTACCAGGAAATTTATATCATAGTTTTTACTGCCCAGATGTTCTGGGAGGAAGCAACAAAAAGGAAGCTAGCAAAAAGAGGAATAAAATTAAATAATGAAATGAAAGAGAGACAAGCACAGAAACATATCTTGATCTTAGCCTGCTAAGGTGATGCTAAGATGGAGGCAAGGTCTCCAGATGTCTCATAGTGAATCAACCATTATAGTCTCAGCTCTAGCAAACTGGGAAATATAAAGAAGAGCTGAAAATAACAATATCGTATCAGAAGAAAAGTACTTTTTCTTTCTTTAAAAATGCATAAACATTTGAAGAAGAAAACAATGTTGGAACAGCAAATAAAAGGCACATTCATTAAAAGTTAATGGTGTAGGATACAGATAATGAGAAATAGAAATGGAATTCATAGAGACATATTATCCTTGCCATGCGTGGCAAAATATAATGTATAATCAACATCACTGCAGAGTTCCTAGGGCTATTTTTATACCAGGGCCTTTAGAATCCAAGCCCATTAAAGATTCATGGTCCCCAAGCCATGTGTTTTCCACAGTTAGAAGCGTTTATATCAAGTGGGCAAACTGTTTGCTAACTGAAACACTAGCTATTTCCCATTGTAATAAAGACGGCATTGGTTTGCCTGACTCATTCATCTTCTAAGTATAATGTGAGGGCATGTGACTGGGTTCTCACTTTTAAGCAAAAACAACCCAGGGCTGAGCAGATTTGCCTCTACCACAAAGAAAAATAAAAGAAGGGTTGGGGATACAGAGGGAAACAGAGGAGGGAGGAAGGAGGGACGATATAGAATGACTTCTGCAACAAATACACGGGTCTGTCTTTGAGGGAGTCTCTAGATAAGTTTAATTGAGGTACAAAATCCTGCCCAAAATGTGGGCATCGCCTTTCTCTGAGCTAGGGACTCAGAATATTAAAACGAAAGGAGAAAAACAATCTCTTCTTGAGTGCTGATGCAATGTAACAAGTTGCCTCCCATTCTTGTACCATGACTTCTCTGCCCTGCTCAAATGTGAGCCAAGTTAAAGCTTACCTTCTTTACAGTTGTTTTTGTTAGGTGTTGGTGACAGCAATGAGAAGAGGGACTAATTCAGATGCTATAGAGATTGGAGATCTGCAACATTGTTAACACAAGGACTTTAGAAGTTCATTTTCTCTGAGTTGGTAATCAGCTTGATCTATTCTTGTCCTGAACTTCCTGATGGGGGTTCTGAGAACTGGAATCTTGTTACCTGCAAGAACAGAACAAGGTTAAGCCGTGGAGCCATCTCTCCAGCTCTCAGCTTTTACTTCTAAGAAGTGAGATACAAGATCAGTTCTATAATAAATGATTGTTGACATGCCCACAGAATTTTAGTAATATAACACAGCAGCTTCAGAGTGCTGTATTTCCAGTATTTCTCTACCATGTATACTTCCCACCCTAATGTTATGCCTCTCTTCCAGTTGGGATCAAATTTATTATTGCTTCTGTCTCCATGCGCTTCTTTGGCATTCTTCACTTTCTTCAATCTGTATGGTAAAATTATTAAGATTTTTCTCTCACACAATTCTTCCACCCATGTGCCTCTTGTTTCTTTCTTCTCTTCCTTTTCTCATTTGCTTTTATTTCTTTCACAACATCAAAACTACTTAGTTCACAGAATACATATACCCAAGTGTTTTATTTACTTTTGGTGGTTTTGACATGATATTGCTTCCAAAGGATGCTTACTTCCTTCTGTGGACCTAAACAATGCATGTTCTCTTTAAAGATTATGTCTTATATTTATATATATGTATGTATATGTGTGTGAGTATGCCCCACATATATAGTGATTAGGGGCAGAGGAAAACAGGAACTGAGCATAGAGAAAGTGTGTAACATGTCTGCAAATGAGTTCTCAGCAACTCCGGAAGAGTTGTTCAGTGAAAGACTGAACTCTCCAGAATTGGCCTAAGTTTCAGCATGTCCTGGATTAACTCTCCAGCCTCTGCCTCTGAGCATGGTTGATAGTGAAGCTGAGATAAATTTTTTAGTGAGTTCCCATCACTAATATGTAGGACAGAGAAGAAATTAATCTTGAAAGGGAGTACTGCATTTGCCACAATGCTAAAAATAAGTCATCTAAATGAGTAAAGTCCTCAATGGGTGTGTCTGTGGAATGAAGAGAACAGCTTGGAAGATCTGATTTCCCAGTTCCCCTTCATTCTGTACCTTTGCTCCATGAGAGCTAACTTTTTTATGGGTGAGAGCGAAATTAAGAATCTTCTACAGCTGAATGATTTAGATGATTTCATTTCACAAATGTTAATTTTAGTCTTGTCACTTCCATGGAGGTGATATGATTGAACAGTTGATAAATTCACAATTCTTGACTAATGTTCAATTATAATTATAATTATAATGTTACTATAACTATTAATAGAAAAATGAGTAAAAGAACTTTAAAAGACAGGAAGGTGAATTGGGAGGGGGAGATATAGTCCTATCTTTTGTGGATTTAAAAAATGCTATGAAACTGTCAAAATATTAGAGTAAGGTTTTTATAATGTTTCTATTACAAATTTATAGATTGCCTAGAAATCTTCACTACTTCCTATCCATTCTATCAGAAAAATGAAGATCACAAGAATTTAATCAATTAACTTGGCTCTCTGATTAGTTAGGAATTTGGTAAATGGCATATAAAACATTCTAATTTTTCAGTGTAATTTCATTAATATGCTACAGTCAAAGAGTGTACAGTTTTCAAGCCCAGGAGCTTTCAGCACTTCTTACATAATTCACTTTTCATAATTATATAACTATATTCATCAATAAGCATCATTCTCTCTGTTATCAAACATGTTGCTTTGTATGAGTCAAAATCTAATGTCTATTATTTGCATATTTTTACAGCATACAAGAAATTGAGGTAAATGTCCTGATTGTTGACAGTTCTTAAGGTAAGTACCAAATAAAATAAAACAGAAGGGATCAAAGTTTTCAAGATCATTGTATATAAAACAGAAGTAACAATATAAAGCAACTATATCCTTTCCTTTGTTCTCTGATTGTGACTATATCGATGGGCATTCATTCTTTTCATCTATAACATATAACCATAACCTATATAGTAATTTGTTAGATTTGCTTGTTCAGAATTTATACAGTGATACTTATTTGAATTTATTTTCCTTTAGTACATTTTTCTTATATTTTCTTTGATTTTATGATGATAATATGACTGTCAAAATGAGGCAGAACTCATTCTCCTCTGAAATTTTTTACAGATTATATCTAGATATGGATATTGTTTTCACTTAAATACCCAAGAAAATTGACATGAGAAGTTACCTGAAAATGTGATCATAATAAATTTACAATTACAAAGTCAGATTTTTCCAATAATCAAAGCCCAGTCAGTTACCTGGATTTATAGCAATGAGCCACGGCATCTGGCAATTCATCCAGCCCTTCGTTTTTATTTATTTTCTTTCATACTTTTAGGTTGAATTTCTTCAACTTTAAAGTGAAGCAACTATTTTATAATTTTTTTTATGAAAACAAGAATTTGGATGTTAATATTCTTTTAATACTGCTCAGGTGAAACTGTTGTGAATCAATGCTATGTTGAACTACCTGTTCATTAGTTATAGAAAACTTATTAAATGAAAAGTGTGAGCTCATTGTCTATGAGTTAAAAAATAATCCAGATACTAAAGGAAGAAACATCACTTAGAGTTTGTATTTGGTACTTAAACTGGTTTTAGCTTCAAAGGAAAGAATGTAGAAAGAAGGAATAGAGGTCTCCATGCCTTTGGATAGCGATGCTCTGAAGTGAATCGACAGTCAGAGTCTATACTGCACATTTTCATAGCAATGTGGTCTCAAAATCCTACAGTTCTGTTAGGTATGTGCTATTTGGGGTTAATCCTATTAAAGAAGGTAGTATAGTAATAAGAATATGAAAATGGGTGGTGCTAAAATATATTTAATATTATTAATTTGCAGTAGGAAGTAAGCTTAAACTCATATGAATTCATATTTAAAACATGAACTGAAGCATTTCACAACTTAATAGAGATGTGAAAACATAAAGAGAACCTTAAAGAACTGTGTAATATTAGTATTTAAGGAAAATCATAACAGTAAAACACAAAATGAAAGGAATGACACCACATTGTTTTTATTTTATTTTATCTTAGGTGTTTTGCATACACATCTGTCTAGTGTGCCTGGTGCCTCTGAGGGCTAGGAGAAGTCAACTGATTCTATGGAACTGCAGGGATACACAGTTCTACATCACACAGGTGGTAGGAACTGAACCTGGTACCACTGGAAAAGTAGTAGCGCTCCTAAACACGACGCCTGTTCTCTAGCTCTCAGGTAATATATCTAGACAAGAATAATTTGAAAAGTCTCTCAATGATCACAGTTTACACAACAACAACAAAACACTAATGACATTCTATTTTAAATGCAGGAAGTTTCAATGATGGTTCTTATTTAGATATTTGGCTTTGGCTCAAAATAGTCTGTGTTTGAGATTTACTGTGTTTCTGGATCTGTGAATACATAGCTCCATAATGTTTAAAAAGTTTTACTCGGATATTTGAGCTATGTATAATGTTTGTAATTACTTTGTCATCTTTATTGAGAACATCACTTTTATCTATATTAGGACACTTGAAGTTTTCCTCAGCTGTAAGGTATGTTTTAATTACTTTGATGAAAAAAGAAGTTATTAATTTTCCTTTGCTTGCTTTTGAATAGCTTTTGTCTATGTTTTCAAATATACTGAAATTGTCCAGATTGTATAATCTCCTTTCTCATATGTAGAGTGTACATGCCAGTTTATATATTACTTTTGATTACTAAATGTTCAATTTCAGTTTGTATGTAACTAGGTTAGCTCTGTGGAGTTCTCTGAGTAAAATGGATACCTTTGTGGCAATTGTTTAAATGCCTTTGGGAGATGGATGTAACACTGTGTCATTGTACAATCTCTATTGATTTATTTTTCTCTTTATCACAAACTTCTTCATATGCATGGTTTCTTTGATTATATCAAACACTGTACTTTCTAAAATAACATTGGATACATTCATAGGCTTACATTCTTTGTTCAAGAGTATAGTAAAGAATTTTGCAATAATCTGTCCTCTAAAGAACTTCCGATATTTATCTGATGTGGTCAGAAACTGCTTTAATAGAGCATAATTTATCTCCATTGTTTAGGCAAGACTTCTATAATTGTTATACTGCAATGAATTTGTGTGCTTTCCATTCTGGTTAGTAAAAATAGACACTTTTCCTGGCCAGCAGGTAGGCTGCCAGCTTAGAGTTCCCAGAGACTCATTCAGTATTCCACATGCCCAGCTGAATCTGCTATTATTTTTTCTTTCTATTTGTTATGGGTTATTATTTTAGATGATAATTCCAAATATAGGTTTCCAACCTCATATAATAGAATAAAAGTAAAATTCAATGGGTTAAAGGGAAAATGACCAGTGAGTCACTGATGGACTTTGAGGAGATAAATAACAGTGTTGTGACAATAGACCTTTATATAATCTACAGTAACAAAGATTTGCTTTTGTTTGTGTGGAAGTTTGATTTTAGAAGTAAAAGTTCTGTAGATATTGATATATAATGTGTAAATGAGACTGATATTGAAGTAGTTAGAAAAATCATATTCAAGATCAGTAATTCATGCAGTAGAGAGAGTTACGGTTTAGACAGGTTAAAATGGACCAGTCAAGTTTCTCTGCTGGAGCTGAAATGCAGTGCTGGTAACATGCCATAATTTTTGTGTAGGGTACCTGTGAACTAACTAGTGTGGTGGATGGGAAGATAATTGGTTGAAAACACATATGAATAAGTTTCAAAAAAAATAATGATTGGAATCTATGAAATCTGGTAAACTATATGGTAAACTAAGTTGATGTTAGCATAAGAAAAAAACCCTCATATCTCCATTTCACCCTGAACCACTCTGATGAGAGGTAATAAGAGGTAATAAGATGCTTGAGACATATACGATACTGACTGAGAAGCACCCTCAGGATGAATGGACTATGTATATGTATCGTGTTTAACTGGGTATCACCTTTGGATTAGAATATTTTATAATTCAATAAGTGAATATCAGACAAATATAAATTATATCTGTGAAACTAATACCTTACCTAAAATTAGCAAGAAGGTTTTATGACATACACACACACAATACTGTCCTGAAATTCTGGTACACACTGATGAATACTGTGGACAAGTTAGAGTCTTATCTGTGGCCTTTATTCAAACTAAAGACATGCGACTCTGTGATTCTCTTTAAAGTGGTCTCATTATTGTATATTGAATTATATATACTTAAATATGGGTACACTTTAACTTTCTCTAAAAGTCAAAGAGTTTGAATTCTATAGATATGATACAGAATTATTCTTTATATAGAAATGTAAATAAAGTATAACATCCACATTGGACAACCCAGAAGCCTGAGTAATTAGAGGAGCATCTTCCTAGTCATTGTTTATAGCAAAAATTTGCTTACATTTGGCTTCATAAATAAAACACTTACATTATTAAATTTTGGAATTAGGATAGAAATGGATACTTATAGTGAAAATATAAAAGTATTTTCAAGAACATAGCAAGGTCTTACATTGTCATTCAAAAAAATACCTTCACATGAAAATAGAACTTAGTGGAAACTATAGTCCCATATGATAATAACCTATATTTATAAACATTTTTGTATATGATTATTGATCTATTTATCTCTATATGTAAAAACATATATGTATGTACACATATATTTACATGTGCATATTTTATAAGTGTATATATGTATACATATGCATATGTCTATAAGTATATATGCATATTTGTGCATATATGTATTTACATACTAAATGTACATATATTTGTGTTCCTATGTATATACAAGCATATGTGAGTATAAGTATATATTTACATGCATGCATACATGTATGATTGTGTATATTGATATAGATGCTGTGTATATCTGATCTCAGAATATTATGACTCTTCACTAGACTTTGAATAGAACATGTTCATGATGTCCCACAATAGGACTATATCATCAGTATTAATTGATATCTTTTTAATAGTAGTTTGTATGATCACAGATGAGTCAGACCTATGAATATTTCTGCTCATATTTTTCCCATTGATGACCATAAGGGTTTGGTAGAAAAAATACTAATTCCATATACACTGCACATTTCATTTCTGAAGGGAAAATTAATTTTTTTAGATTTCTTAACTTGAAAGTTTTGAGAAAAATTCATTCATTCTATTCAATGACCTCTATTAAATTTTTATAATATTTAATTAATTTTGGACTTATATTGCATCTGAAAATTCATATTGAAGACTAATTGCAATGGTCATGAGGTATTTTACTGATTGGGGTGATGCATACTTAATACTGAAGAAAACAGCATTTGACAAGTTGCATGAATAGAGATTTATGAGAATATTAGTATGGTAAAATTTCACAACTTAGCTCTCTGATTCTATACATACCACAGTTGTACTGTATTTGATTATGGATTCACGATCTGTTTATTTTGGATTTCTATGGTTTGTTAATATTTCTGACCTTTTCTTTCTTCACACATTTGCTTTGATCAAATTTTCATCCATAGTTTGCCACACTCAGTTACTCAGTGTGCATATGTTACAATTTAAATAAACAAAAAAATAACAAAGGAAAAAAAATCAATGAACATCTAACCAATCCATTGTTTTTTTGAGACAGGATTTCTCTGTGTAGCTTTCGAGCTTGTCCTGGAACTTGCTTTGTAGGCTAGCACTCATAGAACTCTGCCTGACCCTGCTTCCCATGTACTGGGAGTAAGGTGTGTGTCACCACTGGCCAGCATCTAACCAGTCTTAATCTTGGCTTCAACACAGTTTCGTGTCCCTGTACAGCAAGCGGGTTGCATCAACCTTAAAGATCAGTTGTGACTACCACTCAATACATGGTGGCTGAACCCCTACTCTGGCTCGCACTTTTAATATTTTTCATACATGAGTTCATAATACAGATCAAAATCTTTAGCTTGAATGCAATCTCATTGTAGCAATGGCAGAATAAAAATGACAAAATTAACAAAGTATAAAAGTTAAAATTAGTGCTCACTTGTAAAAATGGAATCAGAACATTACACGTCATGACTGGCGAACTGGATCTCACCTGCTCTATAAAGGTTTTAAAGTTTTTAAAAATGAAGGTAAATTTTAGGATGATTGTTGGGCAGAAAAATTGGTTGCTTCTGAGTTCTATCAGCATACCTTTGGTATCAAAAATACACTGAGGAATTTTAGCAAAGCAGTGCTCTGGGAAAATGGTCTGGTCAGTCTGCAGTTATCATCCAGACACAGAGCAATCAAGATGTGACTGCCTCACTAATATAAGGTACCAACCCACGTGCCTAACACAGACAATTATTATGGGCTAATTTAAGATTTAAGAATTAGTTAATAAGAAGCCTGAGCTAATAGGCCAACCAGTTTATAATTACTGTAGACCTCTGTGTATTTCTTTGGGACTGAACAGCTGCAGGACTGGATAGGACAGAAACCACTGTCAACAGTCATGAATCAGCTTTCACAGCAGTGAGCCAGGATCTGATGAGTCTTCTATGCTTTATTGGTTTCCGGAAATATGTCGGCCTTTCTGAAGTAGCATACAATTGTTATTCTGTTTCCTCAGTTGAAAGCATCCATGTGTACCCAACTACAGAAGCCTCCATTACAATTAGCAAAAAGATAGATTTCAGATAACTCTTAAATTTATTTTTAAATAAGAAAAATAGTCTGTATGTGAAAATTGAATTGTTTCTTACCCAGTACATTTGAGCAGCAAAATGTTATCCTGTCCTCTGAAACCTTAAGGACATTACAAACACTTCCTTTCCCTGCTGTTATTACAGTTGCCACACTGCATTCATCACCAAAGGCAAAGATCAGGCATGGCCAGAGATCACAGTAGAAGAAAGATTAAGGTGAACATAAGAGGAAAAGGACTTTACTTCTTGTCTTAATTATTTGATATTTTATTGAGACAAAATAATTGACCAAAGCAACTTAAAGGAGAAATAGTTAATTCTGCCTTACAGTTCCAAGGTGATGTAGCTTACAAGCATGGAGAATATTTGACAGCAGGATCCTGAGACTGGGTGGTCACACCATATTGGCAGTTGGGAAGCATAGAAGCAAGAGATAACAGATAAGGCTGGAAGACATCAAGGCCTGTCTCCAGAAACCTACTTCCTCTAGCAAGGCTCTATGTCCCAATGATTTTGAATCTTTCTAAACAGCAGCACAAAAGGAGACCAGCTATGCAAACACATAAGGATACGGAAGACGTTTGGAATTCAAACCACAACATTTCTATTTCGAGAATTAATTGGCTTGAACTATAATATTTGATTTCTATCAATGAAGAACTTGGGCTGAATAATATTAAACACATTTTACACAAAAATTCAGAGACAAACATGGAAGTCTCAGATTTCTACAAGTGAAAGCAGATTCTAATTTTGAATTACCATAGCAAAATTAAATAAGAAAGAACAGGACTTTAATTCATAATACAATGGGGACAAAAATCATACCATGCATTCCTCATCCTTCACACAGTTGTTATTATGAAGTAACTAACAGAATTCAGTTCAGCTCATGATAACTAGCTAGGTCCCTTATTTGAAGTCTAGCATGGCTTATGATTAAATTCTTTAAGATCTTGAATCTATATATAAAGTAATACCATGCTTCTTAGTTACAAGTTCAGGGAGTTAGTAAGAAATTTATATAGTCCTAGCATCTGGTAGTGATCTTTATAGACTTTCAGCACTTTATCTGAAAATTTCACAATGTGTTCAACATATACAAAAAATATATTGCTTCATTCTCTCATGATGGATGCAAATACATTAGCAAAGATCAGGGAGTGTTAAGACACAATCTAAAATACAGAGGATAAGATTCATCCATAGAAATTCACTGACCCTGATGACTTCCCCTAAGAACAAATTCTACAAAGAACACTATTTCTTTGTGGCAGAAAACAAACAAACAAAAAAAAAACATACAAAAACCCCAAAACTTAACTTACACACATTCAATAGAATTAAGTCATTTTATTTATATATGAGAACTTAAAATACTAGTTTCCAGTTATTTACATCCTGACAGCTTTTATTTTGTCACCAATTCACTGCAACTAAAGAGAAGAAAGGTTTAGAGAAAGGCTTGTTACCTTAGTGTTGCTCATCTCCATACCTAAGAACACTGTATGGGAAAAACTAAGTACCTCATGGGTGTTGATTGACTGAGTTGTGATTATTGAATAAATAAAAAAAGAAATAAATGAATTCTATTTAATGTAAATTTTATAGTAGCCATAGTTGATGGCATCAGTCCCAGAAGTTGACATGAAAGCTTTCTTTATGAAACTGCCCAGCTTCGTAACCTTACTTTTATGAGCTTCTTATTCAACAAATGTCCATACACTATCTTTCATCGGGAAGACAAGAGAAAGGAATCATGGAGAATTATCAATCTCCCTAGGTGTAACATGAAGAAATTCAAATCGTTTACATGTAATATGTCTTCCACAAATCTGCACTATAACGCCTCATCCAGTTATGGAAATATTAGCGGCAATGAGCCTGAAAACTGTGGCAACAGATATATGACTCACCCAGCAACTGATCTACTATCTGATCTTCTTGGCAATTATAGATGAAACATATATTAAGAAAACAAAATCTGTAAGTATGAGAATTATCTATTACAGATAAATACATGTCACCTATTTTCCTCTCCTCATTTGTTGTTGCACATAATTCATACAGCTGATCTTAAGAATTCAAGTAAGGTGACATACCACAGAAAAGTATGTTTATAGGTGTTAGGTCTCATTTGTCTCAAAGGGACAAATGACTGAGGTGCCTATTAACATATCAAAGCAGACTCTGTTCATAACGTTTTTCCAGCATCCCTCAGTCCCTACCTGTTAAACTAAAATCATCACAGGGTACTCCTGACTCTCATACTCTACCCATTACACGGATTTCTCCACCCTAAAGGCCTGGCTACCCTTTTCCCTATAACCAGCCAGTGTGGTTATGTGGCCCTTTTGTCATTTTTGACCTGTTGGTGTCCTCGCTGTTCCCGGTAGCAACCCCCATCTCCTCACATGTTCTAGTACAGTCAGCTGGTTATGTCCACCCTGGAATCTCCTAGAAATCTCTGTGTCTTCCTGTACTTTCTTTCTTTCTTTTTACCTACTAGAAACTTGCACCTCAGCCACTTAGGAGCAGTCATGTCCTTTTATTTTCTTTTTCATTCATAGGCATATTTGTTTCCTTTTGTGTTAAACATTCATTTAGCACTCTTTCATTCATATTTATATTGTTACATTAGCTTTCCTTATTTATTTATAAAAATTATCAATTATTTACTCTTTTGTGATATGATACATGTGAATGTATATGTTTGTGTATATGTATGGCTGTAAATTTTTCAAGGAATTAATTTAGGAACAGAAAATCATCCAATTTTAATTATTTAATTACAAATAAGAAAGTTTTATAAGTTCTTCTTTACATGAAATTATATTATTGCTCATTTTTTCTGACTCCATGTATTCATGGATATTTTTGCTCACAGATATACCAATAATACATTATCATTATTGTTATCATTGCAGGTAAATATTTATTTCTTATTTAGAGTTGTAGTACATAATTAGGACTTTGCAAATATAGTTTCTTTATTGTATTCTATAGAATTGGGATGATAATGGAAGTCATAATAAATTTCGAATTGGCAAATTTGAGACTAAATATATTTTCTCTAGAAACTGCCAACATTTTTATTGCTATATCTGCAAATTCTGAAGTACTGCTTTGTGTCCCTTGTTTATTGCTAATCAGGTTCTTACATTTTACGGTATGTCATAAAGTTTGATGGGCAGCACCACCCTACTGTGGAAATTTGGGGAAAGCAGTTTCCTTACTGAAGAATGGAGATTTTTTAAAATTATAATGTAGTGTTTATCATTCCAAGAAGGCAGCGTGTGATACAACCTTACTCACTTGTTTTCACAAGACCGTAGATGTAAATATATTTTAAAACAGCTTTATTAGTTTAGCTTGTATGCCTTTGTAAGTCTAGTGATTCACAGAATTTCATTGTGATGTTTTTATACAGATTCTTATGTATTTGTCTCTTTTTCTTTACATTATTGACATTTTTATTTACTTTCATTATTTATTTATTTATTTATTTATTTATTAAAGATTTCTGTCTTCCCCACGGCCGCCTCCCCTTTCCCTCCCCCTCCCCCAATCAAGTCCCCCCTCGTCAGCCCAAAGAGCCATCAGGGTTCCCTGCCCTGTGGGAAGTCCAAGGACCACCCACCTCCATGCAGGTCTAGTAAGGTGAGCATCCAAACTGCCTAGGCTCCCACAAAGCCAATAGGTGCAGTAGGATGAAAAACCCATTGCCATTGTTCTTGAGTTCTCAGTAGTCCTCATTGTCCACTATGTTCAGCAGGACCGGTTTTATCCCAGGCTTTTTCAGAACCAGGCCAGGTGGCCTTGGTGAGTTCCCGATAGAACATCCCCATTGTCTCAGTGTGTGGGTGCACCCCTCACGGTCCTGAGTTCCTTGCTCGTGCTCGCTCTCCTTCTGCTCCTGATTTGGACCTTGAGATTTCAGTCCGGTGCTCCAATGTTTGTCTCTGTCTCTGTCTCCTTTCATTGCCTGATGAAGGTTAATATTCAGGAGGATGCCTATATGTTTTTCTTTGGGTTATCCTTCTTATTTAGCTTCTCTAAGAACCCGAATAATGGGCTCAATGTCCTTTATTTATGGCTAGAAACCAAATATGAATGAGTACATCCCATGTTCCTCTTTTTGGGTCTGGCTTACTTCAATTTAAATTTATTTTTGAAAAAGTGAGGCACATATGAAGTGAAGTATGACTATTTCTAACACCATTTTCTCCCTTTCACTCCCCTTATACGTCCTCCAACAAGTTCTAATTAATTTTATGTCTCTTTATTTTTCTGAAACCTGCAAAGTCCAATCAGTTCTTCCCTTTCTGCATGGGTCTGGAACCACCACCACATCATTGGAAAACTACGAGTGACCACACTTTCTATGAGTCTGGTAACAACACCTTCTGTGAGTCCATGAGGGAACGACTATATCATACTTAGGAGACAACGTTCCGTTTCATAACATTTAGTTCTTATCCTCAGTTTATCACATTCCTTCCACCATCTATAATTTTCCCTGTGACTTGATGGTGATGAGGTCAATAGACACATATTCTCACGTACAGAAACATCGGGTTAACTCAAGACTTCTCTGGTAAATGAGTGTTCTGTTACAGATGAGCTATTTAAATAACTAATTGATTAAAGTAAGGATGTTTGAGAATATACAAAATAAAATCATCTCAGATTACCCATGAATGGAACAATTTAAACTACAAATGAATAAGTATGACAAATGTCATAGAAAACTATATCTAGTGACTTTTCTTTGCACAGTTAACAGCTAACTTCCAGGATATCTGAATATTGGGCCTAGAAGATGCCTCAGTGGTTAAGAGCTCTTGCAGCACTTCCAAAGAACCCAAGTTTGATTCCAGGCAATGACACTGGGCAACTCAAGACTCCAGCTCTGGCAGATCAAATATTCTCCTCTGGAGCCCATTGGTAACTGTACTGAAGAACAGATATTTGCCAGGACACATGCAAACACATAATTAAAAATACAAATAATCTTTTCAAATGAACATTTTCAAAAGAATTTTTATTTAAATGAGTCAGAATATAAACTTGCTGTAGGAAGTCTTACAGCTAGTGGTTTCCCGCCACTGGGGCGTGGCCTCTTTGCTGTGTGTGCTAATGTGGAGCTTGCATCCGGCTTCTTTTCCAGTCTCCCTGTTATGGTTGCAGGTTGTGTATTTCGGTTTCTGGTCTCTGTTCCAGCAGAGGATTCTGATTTATGAGTTTACCCCTAAATAAATAACCATCTATTTTCTAAATTCTAAGCTAGTGTGGGAGTTCTTTTAAGTGTCTTTCCTCATAAACTCTCTGACTTAATGTTTGACTTAATAAGTGGGAAATGTAATGTTTCAAATGAATTAACCTTAAATTTTAAAAATGTTGCAAGTGTGTTTAGATTACAGGAATACATTTCTCTTGGAAGAGAGAAAGACAAATTTTCTTCAGACTTTCTCTGTTTTGATTACGGAATCTCACAATACAGGCAGTTATAGTTCTAGGCTCAGATGCATTCTTATTTTAAGACCAGCATGTGTTCCAGGAAATATGGTTCAGATTCTCCAAAGGAAGAAAACTCTCCCTCGGATCTACTACAGTAGGGTGGCTAAGAAGATCAAAGTCCACTATACTTGCTAAAACTCATAATTTGTTTGTACACAGTCTACAGAAGCATCTAGAGTGGAGGTCACTTAGAAGGCCAACCATGAGCACGATAACCTGGGAAGAAGAATAACACAGACACTGCAACTTCCTTTCCAGCAAATAACCCTCTTGCATATAGACCTAAGGCATATGGGAAAACACATGTACAAGCACAAAGAGGCATTCCAATCAGGCTCAACTCAAACCTTGGAGCATTGTTTTGTGGGAAGTTCTTTGTTTATTCTGGGCCCTAAACTGCTTATTTTAGGATACTTAATAACATTCCTATCCTGTATCCATAAGATAGCCAAGAGCACACTTCTTATGCAGACTCTTCTAGTGATAAATATAGCAATATTAATATCCAGCAACATATTAGCAATATAAATGCGCAACAGTTTGTGTAAAAACATATTAAAATATTTCTCATCCAAGAAGTCATGGAGAAAAATGAATCTGGACATTTCCAAATTGCTCTAGGAAACTAACATTTATTTATCAATGGCTTATTTAATATGATAAAAGAAAATATACGTGTTTACACAATTTCCTGGAAACTCTTAATTCTGTCTAATGCAAAGCATACTGTACTTAGAAGTTTTGTGGTTATTTTTCAAATATTTTCTCATTAAGTGAAAACACTATAACACTATGTATTTCAAAACAGGTAACTGCATTGAGAGAGAGAGAGAGAGAGAGAGAGAGAGAGAGAGAGAGAGAGAGAGAG
>NW_026068011.1:1205696-1240723 GCF_014885135.2 Alexandromys fortis
TATATATACAGACATATAAATAGACTCAAATATCATATAGTAGACTGTATGGTAATAGTTATTACATTATGTTAAAGTGATGGCAAAAATTGATACAATATGAAACCATTAAACCAACTCTAAGTCACTTAAGATTATACATATATATTAACGCACCTCTCAACTGTCCTTAGAGAAGACCAGATAACCTTGTTGGAGAACTTTTCCCCTCTGTTTTTCCAGACTAAATTCCTTAAGCTTGTCTCTAGTCCTGTAACAGAAAACCAGCTACAGCTACTCTTTCCCCTCTTTCAGTGTCCCCTACGATTCCCACAGACTAGACCATTCCCAGCCTCCCTGCACCTTCTCATAAAAACATTCAGTAATCCTCCTATATACAAATAACAAAGATACTGAAAAAGAAATCAGGGAACAATACTTTTTTTTAATAATAGGTATAATTTTAAAAAGTCTTGGGCACCTGGGATCTCCTCTAGAGTCAAGTCTCTTGCCAACCCTAAAATGGCTCCCTTAATATCCTTAATGTATATATCCCTTAATGTATATATCTTCTTCCCTGCTCCTATATTTACCCTTCCTCCATCTCCAACCCCCCACTCCTCCAGACTCTCCTCAGGTTTCCCCTCCTCCCTTCTCTCTCTCCCTCTCCCCTTCCCCCGGTCCCACCCCCACCCATTCCCTCATCCCCATGCTCTCAACTTTTGTCCAGTGATCTTGTTTGCTTCCTATTTCCAGGAGGATCTATATATGTTTTTCTTTGGGTTCACTTTGTTATTTGGCTTCTCTAGGCTTGTGAACTATAGGCTTAATAGAATTCACTAAAGAGTGAGTACATACCATATTCCTCTTTTTGGGTCTGGGTTATCTCACTCAGCAAAGTGTTTTCTATGTCCATCCATTTGCATGAAAAATTCAAGATATCATTGTTTTTTTACTGCTGAGTAGTACTCTAATTTGTATATATTCCACACTTTCTTTATCCATTCTTCCATTGAGGGTGCATCCAGGTTGTTTCTGGCTATTACAAATAGTGCTGCTATGAACATAGATGAACAAGTGCTTTTGTAGTATGATTGGACATCTCTTGGATATATTCCCAAGAGTGGAATTGCTGGATCCTGAGGTAGGTTTACTCCCAGTTTCCTGAGAAACTATCACACTGATTTCCAAAGTGGTTGCATGAGTTTGCATTCCCACAAGCAATGGATGAGTATTCCCCTTACTCCACATCCTCTCCAGCAGAGGCTATCATTGGTGTTTTGATTTTAGCCATTCTGACAGGTGGAAGATGGTATCTCAAAGTTGTTTTGATTTGCATTTCCCGGTTTGCTAAGGAAGTTGAACATGACCTTAAGTGTCTTTTTGCCATTTGAACTTCTTCTGTTGAGAATTCTCTGTTCAATTCTGTATCCCATTTTTTAATCGGGTTAATTATGTCCCCAGATAGGTCCTTGGGCAGCAGAGGAGAGGGTGCCTGAACTGGCTTTGCCCCACTATCACACTGATGATTATCTCAAATATTACCATAGAATCTTCATCCGGCAACAGATGGAGATAGAGACAGAGACCCTCATCAGAGCAACGGACTGCCTCCCAAGGTCCAGTTGAAGAGTAGAAGGAGGGAGAAGATGAGCAAGGAAGTCAAGACTGCAAGGGGTTGGTCCACCCACTGAGACAGTGTGCCTGTTCTAATGGGAGCTCACCAAATCCAGCTGGACCAGGACTGAGCAAACATGTGATCAAACCGGACTCTCTGAATGTGTCTGCCAATGGGGGTGGACTAAGAAGCCATCAATAATAGCACTGGCTTTTTGGGCCCCCAGTCTAATTGGAGGCACACCTCCCTAGGCATGGATGGAGGGGGAAGGCCTTGAACTTCCCACAGAGCAGGGAACCCTGCCCTGTTTTAAGGAGCGAGGGGAGGGAGAAGGGGAATGTGAGGAGTGGAGGAAGTGTACATTTTTGAATGGAAAAAAAAATCTTGGGCTAAATCTAAGCAAACAAGTGAAAGACATAAGATAAAAACTTTTAAGTCTTTCAAAAACAGAAACTGTAGATGCTATCAGAAGATGAAAATAACTCCAGTGCTCATGGAACACTAGATTAGCATAGTCAAAATGACCATACTAACTAAAGCCACCTACAGATTCAATGTAATGTGATGCGGAATTCCCCTCTGTCTGCTGTGATTACCATTAATGAATAAAGAAAGTGCATTAGATCTGTTGCAGGGTAGAACTTACCCTGGTGGGGTAAACTAAACTGAATGCTGGAACAAAAAAAGGGTGGAGTAAAGAGAAGCTTTGTAGCCCCACTGGAGACAGACACCAGAACTTTAGCCAGTAAGCCACAGCCACATGGCAATACAGATTTCTAGAAATGAGTTAAAATAAAATTCAGGAAGAGGAGCAGCAAAAAACGTAGAGCTCAATAAAAATCCCTAAAAAAGCAAAAAAAAAAAATGTAAGAAAGTAGAGCTAATAGGCCAAGCAGTGTTTTAAATAAAATAGTTTCTGTGTGATTATTTCAGTTCTAAGCAATCAGGAAATAAACAAGAAGCCTCTCACAACAGTAATACCCATAAAAATTCCAATATAAATCTTACAAACCACAAAAGTACATTTCTAAAATTTGTACGGAGAAAGAAAGATAAAAATAACCCCAGGATAGCTAAAACTATCCTGAACAATAATAGGACTGCTGGAGGTATCACCATCCCTGATTTCAGGTTGTATTACAAAGATATCGTAATAAAAACTACATGATATGGGCATAAAAACAGTCCTGTTGATCAAGAAAATCAAATTGAAGACCCAGATATAAATCCCCAAACATGTGGACACCTGATTTTCTTCATAAAGAAATCAGAAATACATATTCAAAAATATCATCATCAACAAATGGGGTTGGTCAAGCTGGATATCTGATTGAAGAATGCAAATATATACTTACCACCTTGCACAAATTCAAGTGTATCAAAGACATAGACATAGAGCCTGATACACTGAACCCAATACAAGAGCAAGTGTGGAATATTCTTGAATGCATTCACAAAGGAGGTGACTTTCTGGACAAACCAATAATAATATAGCACTAAGATTAGCAAACAATAAATGAAACTTCATGAAACTTAAAAAGCTTCTGTAATGCAAATGACACCTTTAGTTAGACAAAGCCACAGTATACAGAATGGGAAAAGACTTTTCCAGTTCTATATCCAATAGAGGACTATTATCTAAAATATATAAAGAACTCAAGAAACTCAATACCAAAAACACAAATGAACCAATCTTAAAATGTATTTTAGATCTAAACAGAGACTTCTCAATAGAGTACTTTCAAATAGCTAAGAAACACTAAAATAAGTGTTCAACAACCTTAGGAAACAAAGAAATGTAAATCAAAACTTCATACACCTGTCAGAATGCCTAAGGTCAATAACACAAGGGACAACTCACCCTGGTGAAGATGTGGAGCAAGGGTAGCATTGCTGGTAAAAGTGCAGACTTTGACAGTCCCTATGGTAATCAACATGGCAGCTCGTAGAAAATTGGGAATCAATATACCTCAAGACCCAGCTATAACACTATTAGGCATATACCTAAAGGATACTGCATCCTGCCATAATGGTACTTGTTTAATTCTATTCTTAGCAATTTTTTTTTTCTAAATAGCCAGAAGCTGGAAACAACCCAGATATTTTCAGCAGAAGAATAGATAAGGAAAATGTGGTACATTTACACAGTGGAGTATTATTCAGCTGTTAAAATGACATCATGAAATTTTTAGGCAAATGAATGGAACTAGAAAAATAATCCTGAGTCATGTAATCAAGACACAGAAAGATAAATATTGTATATTTTTACTTTTAAGTGGATATTAGCTGATAAGTTCATAACCACGCTACAATTCATTGACCCAGAAAGGTCATGTAAAATGGATTGGTCTAGAAGGGACTCATGGCTTTCTCTGAGAAGGAAAAATAAAATAGATTTTGCAGGTGGACTCAAGGTAGGTGAGGGTGGTTTTGGGTGGGATCAGGTTGGATAGTATGAAAGAAGAGTGTACAAGGGAGTGATAGCTGGAATTGGAGAACTTTTGGGGGCCACTATGGAAACCTTATGTGGTGGAAACTCCTGGAATCTGAGGGTGATCCTAATAAGGACTTCTAGTAATGGAGGATAGGGTATCTGAACTATCCATCTTTTGTAGCCAGGCAAGATTTTGAGTTGTGGGACTCAGTTACTTTCAGTTGGGTTGTTGGCTTAGCAGGAACCATAGACATCTCTAAACAACCCAGGCTGATGCTAGGACAGATTACCCCCTTGAAACTGGCAGAGGTATTCCACTGCCAAGAATAACTTTCACACAGCTAATTTAATGTAGAGAGGTCAAGCTAGTGTGAGCTTAGAGCACTCACCTCTACGTTCTAGTCTCTTTGGTAGGAGAGGTACTCTACAGACTACAGAAAGAGAAACCTGGACATGAACTCAGCCACAAAATCCTCCGGCTGCAATCTTTCTGGGCTGTAAAATGTGTTGGGACAGTGGTGGAACAGAACTTGTGGGGGTGGCTGACCAATGTCTGCTTTAACTCTAGGACCACTCCATGAGAAGGAGCCCATTTCTGACACTGAACAATTAGGTCAAAAAAAATAATGAAATAATTCCCAATGATAGTCTCCTAGACTCTCATTCTATCTTCAGCAGATAGGCCTACTCCTGGAGCAGATGGAAGTGGATACAGGGACCCACAGCTAGACATTATGAGGAAAGATGCTAATTTAGAAATCTATATTGAGGTGCATCACAGCTGAGTGACTGAAGGGATGTTAGAGAGCCCAAGGAACATAATCTTAAATAAAGTAATCTACAGTTTAAGCGTGAACAGAAACATAATTATCCTGAAGCACATTGGAACAGCTCAATGACAGACAAAATAATATGAAAAAATGCTGTAATAAAATATTATGATAACTTAAAAGTTCATATAAGTCTTCATTGATCACATATATAGTGCAGTAGCAATTCAATATATAATTTTAATATTTTTAATCCATTAGCCTTTAAGATTACAAAGTTTTAGAGAAATTCTAATTTAATAGAAAAACATGAACAATGGTTTTCAGACATTTTCAACAATTCTAAGGTAAAAAGCTACACAAATAAGTTGATACTTCAGATTTACTTTTAATGCAAAAGTATCTACATGTTTAGTAAAATATAAAAGCCCTAATATTTCCCTCAGCAGATAAGAAACTGGAGTTTTATGAACAAAACGTCTACAGGAAACAAAGGCGATAGTGGTAACGTTTATTCTTTCAGCTCTACTCAATGAATGTTTGCGGATTCTTCTTAGAATTTCAAAAATTGATCAAGACTAAAATTGTAACATCCTGACAAAAGTAAGTTACTGAAGAAACAGAATCAAAGAAGTCTTAAAAAATACATATCTCACTTGAATGTTGAAGACCATTAAGATAAATGTTACCAGTGTTGTTATCATTACACTGCTTTCTGAGTTATGATAACTATGACAGTCATGATTTCCATGAATGGGAAAACAAACATCCCTATATTCTGCAGTTTATAAAGAGTTTATTTAGGACTTTTGAGTTCTTTTAGTTTAAATTTTGAGTTTTATTTAGCATTTCAACTCCCCTGAAACCAACAAAGTCTACAATGATAAAAGAAAATACTGATGATGTAACTAACCAATCTGAAATTCTGATACTTTTTATTCTCGTCAGCTTTGCATATTTTCTGTTTTCCAAATGCTATATAAATGAATTAATATATATGTATATATACATATATAATTATATACAATCAATATGTACAATTATACAACATATAATCATATATTTATATGTATAATTATATATCTACATATAAGTGTGTATATAATAAATTTCATAATCATAATATTTATTCATAAACTATCCATTGGTCATGTTGCAAAATTCAGTATATTATAAGAGAACAATCAGACAGATATTAGTTTGTAGCAGGTAAATAATTTCCGTCACAGATCCACTTATGAGGTGGGGCAAAGAAGAAAGGAAAGCACAAGGATTTCACAGAGGTCAGAGCACTGAACAATGCTGGGTGAGTAATGAAGTAGGGAGGGTAAGAGAAATTTGTGTTGTAATTTCAGGAATTTGTGAGTCATAAAAATTTGGACAAAGAAAAGGACTAGAGAATCAGTCCTTTCCTAAACTAAGTCTTTGTTTTTCATTACCTTTTCCTCCATTTCTTCTTTTTACCATGTATTTATATGGGGATTTCCTTTTAAATAGAGAAACAATTAATTTAAATAAAAATATTATTTCAAAACATATGGATGTTGTTGAAATTTCCTCAAGTAATGCCTGCTGTTAGATAGCTTGTTCTATATATGGCAGGGAAGCTGTACCAATGAAATCTCAACAATATGGTTGCCTAAACAGTAACCACACAAAACAGCACAAATGCTGTTATTATGCTGGCACAAATGACAAAAAAATTGTAAGATTTCACTTCTAGATATAGACATATAGGCTATCAATGACTGCTGAGAGAATCACTGTTACTCAGGGACAATCTTCCTGACTGGTTTACCAATAAAATCATACAGCTCTGAAAAACCTACAGATAAGCAACCCCCAAATGCCTTGGTTTTATATGATATAATAATATCCATATGAAATTCTTAAAAATTAAAAATAAAATCATACATGTGGAAATAAATACTAATATAGTTAATAAATGACCCCAGTTCTAGTCATACTTCTATTTATAAAGCAAATAATAAAATAATGTATAAGCCTTAACATTACTGGAGTTTTCATTATAGCCTTTCCTTTATATTAATATATATATATATATTATTGATATTATAGAAATTGAATTATATGTCAGTCATTGAACTAATTTTCTTTAAGGTCACAATAGATTCATATAATGCATTCTGCCTCATTTATCCATGAACAGTAATACCTATCAAATGGGTGGCTAGGCAATTGTGAAACTCAATGATCCTCAATTATTCATTAAAGTGCAAAAGACTGGTTTAAGTAGAAATCGGTATAAGTGGAAAAATTCTACAAATGACGTAGAAAATTCAGTAAGACTCTATGTCAAATAATTGGCATTGCCTTCCTTTTCAATTTGTCTGTGACATAAAAGTAGCCTCTATCATTGTAAGAGTCTATCATCTAATTCCGGAAACATAATGCTTTCTTCTAGTTTATGCACATTTATTTCTAATCACAGCTAACTAGATTTGTTTCACATACTCTTCAAATTCTCACTTTCATAGCTTAAATGGTGTCTTCTCCATCATTTTTGTTACTTGATAAAATACCCTTCTCACCAGCGGTGGGGGAGTGGTCCCTTTATTTCCAACAGGTGGAGGAGGGATTGTAGGAGCAAGGGACCTCAGGATCATGATGGGGAAATCCAAAGACACTGTTGATCCAAGATAGTGGGCACTCTTATAATCTGGACTAACAGCTAGGAAGCCTGCATTGGACTGAACTAGGCCCTCTGAATATGGATGACAGTGTGTGGCTTGGTCTTTTTGTCGGGAACCAGGCAGTGGGACCAGCAGCTATGTCTGGTATATGAGCTGGCATTTTGGAGCCTATTCCCTATGGTGGGATACCATGCTTAGCCTTGTTACAGGAGCTGGGACTTGATCCTTCTTCAACTTGATATGCCCGGCTTTGTTGACACCCCATGAGAGACTTTTCCCTCTCTGAGGAGAGGCTGAGAGGAGGTGGGAAGAGTCAGGAGGGGAGGGAGGGAAACTAAGTGTAAAATAAATAAAAATAAATAAAGTAATAATAAAAACAAACAAACAAACAAAAACAGACACTATTCTTTTCAAAACATAGGCTACCAGTTTACCTTGTAATGAAACTGACTTCCAAAACATGATAAAATACTTTGTTTCTCATCAACATCACTTTGTTTAAGAAATATGGGATAAAACGGGACTCTCTGAACATAGGCAGACAATGAGAACTACTGAGAACTCAAGAACAATGGCAATGGGTTTTTGATCCTACTGCACGTATTAACTTTGTGGGAGCCTAGGCAGTTTGGATGCTCACTATACCAGACCTGGATGAAGGTGGGTGATCCTTGGACTTCCCATAGGGCAGGGAACCCTGATTGCTCTTTGGGCTGATGAGGGAGGGGGACTTGGTCAGGAGGAGGGGGAGGGAAATGGGAGGCGGTGGTGGGGAGGAGGCAGAAATCTTTAATAAATAAATAAATAAGCACAAAAAAATAAAAAAAGAAAAGTATAATTGTCCTTAAGAAGACTGAGAAAATTTCTAAGCTATATTTTTTATTATGTTAATCTTTGGTCACAAGCATTATTTGGAGTTCAGAAATTTACGTGAATATAACATTATCATTCTTTCTCCTCATTTTATTAGGTCTTTAATAATTTCATACAAAGCATTTTCATCATATTCAACTGTTTTCCAAACCCCCAAACCCTCAAAGATTCATTCCATTTTTCCCAGATCCAATTATAAGCCTTTAATTATTTATTTTTTATGTTGTTTGTTTTTAAACCAACCAAGTACAATTTGTCATTTTTGTATATTCTGAAGAGTGGTCAACACACCAGGGGATGCTTATATGTTTGTGGGTTTTAAGACAGGGTATCTCTGTGTAACAGCTCTGAGGTTTTGTACTGGTTTTTAGTTTAGAACTGAGTTTAGAACTGGTTTTGTAGGCTAGGCTGGACTTGAACTCACAATGATCTGCCAGCCTCTGCTTTCCAAGTGCTGGGATTAAGGGATGTGTCACTACATAATGGAGGGAAATGCTCTTAAAATAATCTCCAGCAGCTCTCAACAGCTCTCTCCCAGCAGCTCTCAACTGCTAATAACTTTTTAGCTAGAGGTGGGGCTTTAAGTGCTTACATCTCCATGATGGAGTTTTGTCTGTCCTGAGACTGCAGAGTCATCTTAGGCACTTTATCTCAAATGCTATGAATAAGTATGTGCTCTCTGTGTCTTGTTGTGTCCTGAAAACATGATTTCCTTGTAGTCACCAACTCCCTTTGGATCTTGCAATCTTTCCACCTTCTTTTCTACAATGATTCCTGAGCAAGAGGAGGAGAGGAAATGATATTTAGAATTTGTGTGTTTATAATTTTCTTTTTACCTTTGTGTATTCTGTATGGCTAGAGTAAGTTAGAAACACATCAAGAAGAAATGCCACTAGACTGATTCCTTGATGGACTAAAAGGAACAAAGTAAGGTGATCATATTCTAGATTTTCTATGTGTAATAACAAAGAAATTTCAGTTTAATTCTATGATGAGTTCTTAAAGTTTTTCTTTACTATGTTATAGACTGACCTGAATGAACAATCATACATAATTTGACACTTTTCTGTTTTCATTTGTTTTACTTTTTTTTCAGAATTTATTACTTTTCAACACATGGTGATTTTTCCTTATTATTATTATTTTGTTTAGTTGTTATTTTAATTTTACTTTTCACTCTATTCTAATGTTAAAAATTCAATAATAAATTTATTGGCTGTAAAATGTATTAAGATAAAAAGAAATAGAGTGTTCTAGATAATATAGGATGCCAACATTTTTATTAAATCAATCATTCTGAATACATTTTTCTACTAAGTTCCTGCACAACAGGATTATTGATAAAATAACAAAAAAAGGAGCTAGGGAGGTCAGTCAGTTATTAAAGTGCTTGCTACCCAAACATGAGATCCCCAAAAACCATATTTTAAAAAGAATAAAAGAAAAGAAAAAGAAAGGCACAGCAATAATCATCCCATTCCTTAGGACGTTGTTCAGAGAGATGAAACTCTGGATCTCACTGGTCATGTAACATAGCCAACTGATTAATTCAAAGCTAGTGAAAGATTACTGTCTTCAAAATATTAGGTGGAGACTCATTGAGGACTGAGCTTGACAATTGATTTCTGGGATACTTGTTCACATACTTGCATATGTGAGTCTGCACACACATACAAACACACACACACACATATATCTAACACTATCTCTCATAAAAGGGATGCACATAAAGTAATAAACAGGAGAAAAAGTCACATTCCAAAATTGAAATATTTATGGAAATATTATTTTAATGAAGTGATGCTTAATTTTAAAAATCCACATTTAAAATTATGTAAAATTGAAAGTGAACAGTCTAAGAAAAGGAAGTAACATTGAAAATATCAAAGAGGCTATAAAATAAGTGAAAAGGTAGGAAAACAGAGAGAGATAGTGTTGTATTGTGCTTAGAGCTGTGAACTCTGTAACCTTTGTTACCAGCTTGAGGAGTTTGGGAAATTTCTCTTACTCTATGCTTCTTGGTATACACAATTTGAAACCAGAATTGCAAACAGTGTATCTATCAGAGGTTCATGTAAAGTTTGAAACATCTTATAATTGAGGGCAGCACCTGGACAGTGCAGAAAGGAGTCATGTTGTGGCTACACTAACACTGAATGAATGGATTTTATATAGTATCCAAACCTTGGGCTTTGTTCAATCCCCTTTTATAGTGTGTTAGTAGAAAATCCCAGTGTTCCCAAATGAAGTAACTGTCACTATGTTCATAAGATATCAGGAGGCAATATCAAATTGAAGAATAAAGGAGATTGTCACCATCAAACTGAAGAATAAAAAGATTTGATGTGTCCATGTATGCCGCATGGGAAGAATGAAAGCAGAAATATTTTAGGAAACAGATTTTCCTCAGAAGAGAATATCCTTGAAGTGACAACAAATCTGCCTTTGTACACAGTCAAGCTATTCAAGGATGTAAATAAGCAGTGACCTTAGTTACTCATAAAATACCTAAGAAAATATTTTTATTTCTTTTAGGTTTTAATGAATAAGACTTTCAGATTCAATGTCTGACAAAACAGAAAGCTTAAATTTAATGACAATATTCTATGTTAAGTGATGGCTATCTTAGAAGGGAGCAAATCAGAGGAACCGTGTGATACTATGCAGTCAATTCGTTGTCATGGAATTGTATTTATATTTATCTTACTGGCGCTAATATATGGAGAATAACTTGAAATAAACATTTAATTAAAAGTGAAAATTTATGTTTGAAAGAAATGAAATTTTCTCATGTGGAAATCTATACTTGTACTGCTGGTGTTTAAAAGGTGAAATAATGAAAATTATTAGCAATAGAATAAATGACAGTGGGTCACAGAGAATTTAAATCCCTTTTTGGAAAAACTACACAGTTTGATGACAAGTTCTTATGCAATATCGTCTTCTCTATAATTCAGGGGCATAGAAGTTCATCTACTTTGCGGTGATAACTTCTGCTTCTGGCATACTTGCCTTGCAAATCACAAGCGAGGATAACAAACCTCCCCACCAGCTTGCATTCATCCCCCTTGAGTCTTTCAAATATGTTTTAGTAATATGCCCAAAAATGCCGACGTCAATAATTTAAAATTGTGCATTAGAGAGGAGAGCTTAATACTAAAAATTTATATTTTCTGAGATTCCAAATTGAATTGCTTTTGGGACAGTATTGCTGAATTTTATCACCGATAAGCAACTTAAGGAAGATTATAGTGTCTGTAGGAAAAAATGCAACTTGTTTGCAACTTATGGGTATTCTGAACTCCATCTTTACTACATATGAGTATGCAGTCTGAAGGAAAGGGTAGATATTTATCAACAACATAGCATTACATATGAAAAAATAGAAGAGAGACCTATAATGTACCTGCCATAAAGACATAATGACATAATGAAAGATCAATGTTGTGAATCTGTATGTAAATGACCAAGGCTGATCACTTCCTCGGTAGACATGAACTGAAATGACACATTATACTTCATGAATATGTGAAGGTACTATATGCAAATAATAAGGTGAAATTAGAATAAAGCACAATACATTCACTCATGTTAATTGTTTTCTTTAGAGAACAGTGATAATGTTGATCCCACTGCACTTATCTTGCAAATCCAGGAAGCACGGTTGATCAGCATTATAACAAAATCCAATGTCTAATAAAATATGTGAAACATTTTTAAAAATTGTATAAAAGAAAAATTATATTTTATTTTGTAATAAGGTCATATTACATAACTATATCATTATTAAAAGCTGAGGAAAAGAAATGGTCAACTTCTCTTTTAATCTTTAAAATACTTTAATTTTTGTTTTGAAATTAGTTTACATAGTAAGTGGTGCCCTTTGGGATTTTGTATGTTTTATTTTAATGGCTATTTCACTTCTCACTCACCCCTGAAATTCTTGCCTCTTTTTCTATCACACTCTACCCTCCTTGGTATTCCCTTTTCTGATTCTGAGCAACCTACAAAAAACTATGGCACATACCACAAAGACTTCATATCCTACTACAGAGACACTAGAGAATCCTTATTGCTGTTCTCTTCACAACAAGGAAGAAATGAAATCTTTCCAGAAATATGCAAGAGATAAATAGAAAAGTAAAATGTAAAGCATGTACACAATGGAATTTTATTTAACTGTAAAAGCATGAAATTATAACAGTTTCTTGAAAATAAATGGAACTAAAAAAATCACTGTATTAGCCAGGCCGTGGTGGTGCACACCTTTAATCCCAGCACTCAAAAAACAGAGGCAGGCGGATCTCTGTGAGTTCGAGGCCAGCCTGGTCTACAAGACTACATATGAGTATCTATGTAGACTAGGACAAGCTTCAAAGCTACACAGAAAAAGCCTGTTTCAAAAAACAAACAAATAAAAATCACTGTGTTAAAATAGTTAGCCTAAGTTCAAAGTGGTGACAGTATTTTAACAGGATGTCAAGTTTTGTGGACATGCCACAAACTTGCTTTATAGTGGATATATGTCTCCCAAGTTTTGGAACTCCAGACATGCACCACCATGCCTGGTTTATGAGGTGCTGGGGATTCAGCTAAGGATTTTGTGCATCCTCACAAATAGATTGCTTATTGCATAAATAATGCTGAACTTTTGGTCATTCTAAATATTTAATGATTTTGATGCCAATTAAGAGATACTGTACTCATGAAGCAGAAGTTCAAAAATGAATAAACAATGCAGACATGAGAGACACTGGGGAACCCAAGCCCAACCCCTGAACTCATGTTCTCAGATAAGAGTTGAATCACACAAATTATCCACTTAGGTTCCAATAGAATGGCAGGATGATTGTAAATAAAGATGTTGTTTATTACTTTTATTGATATAAGATTTGAGTCTACACAGAACTAGGTACATAGATTTTTATAAAAAAAAAAACAGGGACTAAGTTTATCTGCATGACTGATCAGTCAGTCATGAAGTCAAGACATTGTTGCAAAAAAACAGAAAATAATTTTAGCTATTTGAAACAGAAAAGAATCTCTTGGAAGATAATGATGGCTAGTTTTTTTTTTTTTCTTCAATTTGCCTCATCTACTATATGCTTGGATATTTTATCATATTTCTATAAACAATTTTGGATGCCTCATCAAATATTGTGGGGGAGGTTTTAAACCCCTGAGGCAAATGGGTTCAGGTCATTTGCCCACTGATCCCTTTTCTGGGTTATGCTATTCAAATGCAAAATAGGTTTGACTCTTGGGGGCTAGTGGCAGGCTGAGAAAGGCATCCTTGAGATCCAATACAGTATACCATTGTTGGTCAGGAGACAAGGTGCTCAACAATGTATATGGGTTGGGTACAGTGGGATGAATGGCCATTACTCTTTTGTTAACTTTCCTCAAGTACTACACTGGGTGATAATCATTGATGTGGGGCTTTTTGACTGTTAGGAGGGGCCTGTTCCATGCAGACTGAGTGGGTTTTAGGACTCCCAGCTTTAACACCCTCCGTATGTGTGTGTGTGGGGGGGGGGAATTTATTCCCCTCTTAGCCTCCGGTGACAAGAGATACTGGTGGACTTCGACAGGTTCTGCTCCTGCCTTGATTTCAAAATAAATGGTGCCTGATGCCGAACCAGTTCCATGCCTCCAGTTTCTGTCCAAGCCAGGGAAAACCGATGGAGATAGTTGTTTTGTATATACAGCTCTGGGGCCATTGGTTTTTGATAGAGTCTGTATTCCTCAGCTAAGTTGCTGGTAACTAAAACTCTAAGTGGCTCCCCATTTTGATGGACCAATTTTGCTCCTTCTTCAAAAAGTTGTATTTGGGTTTTCATTTTAAACAAAGAGATCTCTGCCCAGTACAGGGTAGGGGCATTCAGGTATTACTAAGAACGAATGGGGTACCGGTCCCATTCCCAAGTCCACCATTCTTCGGGTAGTCCATGAATTAGATTTGGTCCCTGTTGTCCCCTGAACCCAGGTCTGTCTTCTAGACAGGGGACCTCCCAGATCCAACAACACTGCACTTTCCGATCCGATCAGGTGCCCACCAGGAATTGGATTGGCTTCCCCTCCACCTTTAAAGTTACCCTAGGTTCAGGGAGGGGAACTGAGCATAGTTGCTGTTTTCCTCCATGGTGGCGAGGATGGGGGTTGGTCTCTTTCCCATCCTGACCTTCTTTCTTAGGCAATCTCGCACCCAGTGCCCTTCCTGTTTGCAGAATGCACATTGGTTTTCCTCCAGGGTTGCTTAGGTCTCCATCTTGTCTCCTGTTCGTGAGCTCTTTTCTTTCCCATTCCAGCAACCAGGAGAACTTCTTCCATTTGTGCCTGTTGTCTCTCTAGAATCTTGGCTAAGTTCTTGTCCTGTCTCTTTTGTCCCCTCATTCTTGTTTTTCTAGTTCTTTTCTTTCTTGCCTCTCTTCCTCTGTTTCTCTTTTATTATACACCTTTTCTGCCACTGCAACTAAGTTCCTCAGTCTCTTTTCTCCTAAATGTTCTAGCAACTGCAACTTTCTCTTGATGTCTGGTGCTGCCTGATTTATATTTGACAGTCTAGGATGACAGTCTGCTGTGCTTCTTCCAACTCCAAGTCATGGAGAGAACTGTTTAAAGGCTGTCATGAGCTTCTCCAAGTAAGCAGCGGGACTTTCATTCCTTTCTTGTCTAACACCATAAATTTTAGCCATATTTGTAGGCTTACCTGATGTAGCCTTGAGACCTGCCAAAAGAGCCTGGCGGTAGACTAGCGACACATTGCTGGGAAGGCGACCATAACCAGGTTTGGGTCAGCCAAAGGGGCCCCTGTAGGGCCAGGGACCAACTTCCTAGCTTTGTCTAGGATCCCATTTCTTTCCTCCATGGTAAAGTGGACTCCCAGCAGTTGTTGAATATTGTCCCAGGTAGACTGATGAGTGAAAAGAACAGTTTCTATCCAGTTAATCAGCTCTTAAGGATCCTGAGAAAATGGTGGAGGGAGAGTCTGGGCCTTCCACTTGTAAAGATCACTAGCAGCAAAGGGACAGTATTAAAAGAATTGATTCCCTTGATCATCTGGGGGACCAGCCTGTTGAAGGGGAAGGGCTACAGTGGTATCTGACAAGGGGGTTGCCCCTCTTTGATGCCAGGTGGAGCAAGCTGAACCTCTGCGTCCTGAGTCTGAGGGGTCTGGATCTCCGGGCTCCCATTCCTGTATTTTCAGTGGTGGAGTCTGGTTCTGCTCACCCTGCTGGTGCTTATGGGGCTGACTGGGGTGAATAAGGAAGGGAAAGAGTTCTTCTTCAGGGGTTTCTTTCTCCCTCAAAGACTGGGGGCTCTGCCTTAGTCTCCTTGACCTTGGAGGAATTTCCCATCTTGGTAGCCAGGACATATGCCCTAGAGTCCTGTGGAGACAGACACTTTAACCCAAGGATAGGATCGCCTTTCCTTGTCTATTAGCCATTTTTGTGGGCTTACCTGTCCCCTCCAGGTGGCTAGGTAAGGGATCTGGTCAGGATGGCCGGCACCGGGGTGATAGATAATCCGTGCCACTCTGTCCATAGTCTCTGAGTCAAAGGTTCCTCCTGTTTGCCATCCAACATTGAAGGAGGGCCATTTGATTGAGCTTAAGGTGACCCATTTGTTCCTCTTGACAGACACACTATTGTTGTTGGCTGTGTCTTTAACATCCAACCAGTGAGCAAGGGTTAGATCCAGGAGGGTAGAAGGGGTATTCTCCATGCTATCAGAATTAGAGTGACATAAGACGAATAAAGCGACAAAAACACAGGCACCAATTAGGACAAAGAAAAGACAAATCCAAACCCTAGTGATGTCTCGAAAGCAAAAACAAGGTGGCTCCTCTTCCCTTGATGGGGGAAGGAACCGAAAGAAGCTCCTAACTGGGAATTGGACCTCTCCACAAGAGGTTCTTGGTACCTTCCTGTCAGAGGCTACTAATACGAAATGACCACGTCATTTGTGGCCCTTTCAAATGACACGAGGCTTACAACCTCTGTCTCAAAGGGAATGAAGACATCTTCAGTTCCAGGATCACTGTCTGGACAAGTCTGTCCCAGTGAAAGCCTTCAAATTACAACTTTCTTGCCAGACAAATTAGCCATAATAGAATAACATGCATTATTTCTTAACAAATAACACAAATAACACACACACATGCACACGCACACGCACACGCGCGCGCACACACACACACACACATATTACTGGTATCCCTGGGGTTCCTGGCCAATGCACCAAATGTTGTGCCCAAGATGTGACCCCCAGAGAGACTACCAGGATCCAATCAAGTCTAGAATTCAAAAGCAAGATTTACTCAGAGCTCTCTACAGCCAGGCTTGGTTCTCCACTACTTGCCACAGCGCAATAGGGAAAAGAGCCCACTCATCATTTGGGGTTGACATTATTTAAGCAAAAACCACAAGCCAGGTTCATTGTAGGTCAAAGGAGTTAGTGTTACATAACAGCAGGGATGCCTTATCTCTAACATGCCCCCTCCCGAAATTGTTTATGTCTAGCAGGCCGCGCCTCCGAAAAGCCCTCCTGGAAGGGGTTCTGCTTCCTGATAAACCACAGAGCCAGGTGTTAGCAGGTGGCCTGCTGCCAGGATGCCAGGAACACTTTGTGGTGAGCTCAGTGTCTTAGTTAGACATCCTGTTTTCAACCAGCCCTAGTCGTTTTACATTTGAACCCAGTGCCCTAATATCTACTAAGCAAGCAAAAAGTTCCTTAAAATTTTCCACGTACTTACAATTAGTATTTAAATTGTTAGACTGATCAAGGGAGATTGTTTCGCTCCTCTTTGTGGTAAGTTCATATAATCATACAAAGGTCCTAATAGAACAAAAATTCTGTTATATCATGCAAAAGAGAAAAGGCTTCCCACCAGACTCTAATGATATGCTTCTTCATTCTTTTTTATTCAAGCCGAACACTGGGTATTCCTGGTTCTCAAACCCGCCAGTCTTCTGGCTAGGGCTCCTGTATCTGATCTGTGTCTTTAGCCTATAGATCCTGAAGGCATCTTTAGCTTCCATTAACTGCATGAACCAACTTCAAATAATAGCTATTTTTACACACATAGACACATCTTAGACATACACATGCCCCTGCCACACATGTGTGCGCACATCTAAATAACTGTCAAGGATTCCCAAAGAGCCAACGTTGTCAGAGAATGCCTAGAGAAGGCTAGGAACCAAGGCAACTAGCCAGAATCACCACCAGAATGACACAAAGGAATGGCATGGCCAAAACACTGATGCCTTAGCCTTGTCCTTCATGGCCACCAGACACTCTACTAGCGTTAAAACAACAGTAGCTGCTGCTGGAAGCTGGATGCTGGTTCACACATCTTAGGGAAAGAGTTTAAATGGGGTTAACTACAGGAGCACGTTGGTGAGCTATTCATAGGAACATGGGTAACTCACTCATCTCTCTCTAACATCGGGCTTCAGCAGATTAGTGGGTTAGCTTTTAATTCCATTTCTGAAGTTTTTCTCTTTCATATAGTTTACTATCTGAACATACTTCATTCAAATGTCCCAAAGGGTAGAGGGAAGACTGGTGTAATATACCTGTCAGCCGTGACCTTATCGGCACTGCACTGCTGAACAGGCTAAAGTTTGGTATTAGACTGTGCTTTTACCGTGTTGAAATTCTTGAAAATCTTTAGAGAAAGGTACTTTTTCCAACTTTTTGCACGTGGCTAAACTGGAACTGGTAATCACAGCAAAAATGATGTATCATTAGAAACTCACTTTTCTCATGGAGACTAGAGTTTTGAAATGGTGGTACAGATATTCAAATATTTAACTACAGTTTCCATGTGTGAAATAATCTATTTTATGTCTGTCTTACTGAAGGATTTGAAAATCACTAGTATTACCACATATACTCATTTTTCCTCTCATTTTTGATATTACACTTATATAATTTCTCCCTTCATTTTCCTCCCTCAAAACTCCTACGTGCTCTCTTTCAAATTCCAACAGGTTCAGCTCTAATGTGCTGCCAAGATGAAGTGCAGGGCATGCCCTAGTGCTAGGAGCACTACAATCAGTGAGGGTCAGGGACAGCTAGTCCAACTCTATGACACAATGCCAGTTCTCCTTCTTACTACAGGCTAAAAGGACCAGGGAGGGAGGGTAACTTTCCGTTCCCACTACCACATGGCAGATAAGGGGTGAGACCCGATCTTCCATCGACCTTCTGCCTGCAGTAGATGGCGAGGGGGCCGAGGAGAGGAAAGCATCTCTCTCTTGCCGACAACATCATGATGACAGACAGGTAGTGAGATTAGCTTTCCCACTGTCATGCCATCAGGACCTTCTCACCTGCACCCTAATTTATGGAGTCAGCTCTATTGTGCTATCCACTGGAAATACAGGGCATGTTCTACCAAGTTCTGCAGCTGGTCAGGGACAGGGTCAATTTTCCCTATCTTTACAGCAATAACAGTCAGGGACAACCCTGTATAGCCTTATCCTTACTGCCTTCAGTATGAACCAGAGCCAAAGAAAATAGCGCAGGGCCACAAATAAATTTAAATATTTTAGAGCCCTGTGTGACAATTACTTGCACTAACAAAGATGCTCCATAACACATCCATTGTGAATATTACTGATAGAGATAGATAGAGATAGAGATACAGATAGAGATAGAGATAGAGATAGAGATAGAGATAGAGATAAAGATAGATAGAGATGATAGAGATGATATAGATATAGATAGATATACATATAGATATATATGGTATGTAGCACTTGGATCATAAAATGTGAATTTTCTTCTAGAAAATTTCTAATTAAACTGTCCATTGTTCTGCTCACTTGTTTATTCAGCACTCCTTTGTTTTGTTACTTGTTTAATTCAGGAACAAACAGGTACAATTAATAAGACTATTCTAATACTGAACCTGGATGAGAGAGACATGGGGAACACTCTTATAAACAAACAGGTATAATTAATAAAATTGTTCTAATACCGAACTTGGATGAGAAAGACACAATGAACACTCTCAGGTTCAAAGTTAATGCATTAACTTTTGAATCACTCAATGCTAACAGAAAATGACAAATGACATGCCTGTCAAAGCCTATGTTTGATCTTCACCAATTAAACTGCTTCATGTTACCACTTGTAACCACTTGTAAACCTTTAGTGCATACACCTTTCTCTGAAAACTGATGTTCAATGGTGTTGTTATTTTGCAAAGTATAATTTTGCAGGAAAAATGAATTTGGGAGTGGGAGCTCAATCCTCTCAGAGGAACTGCAGTATGTCATGTGCAGTGATTTATTCCACAAAGAAAACATTCTATAAAGTACTAAACCCCTTTGGAAATGAAATCATTTATTCAAAAACTTTAATCTATCCTGGTGACAAACTTTTCTTCTTAGTTTATTGCTTAAAATTGAATTCTATAACTTTCACAAAAAATGAAAATAAACAAGTCTTATAAATATCTGACTGTGGTCATAGGTCACATGAAAAATGATTGCTTTATAACAACTGCAATCTTGCATATTTAAAATGAATGCCTACATTCTGTATAAATGTGTATCTTAAAAGCATGTAAGTTTTAGTGTTTCCTCATGTATCTTTAAGGCTTTTGATCACTAAAAGATTACTCGACTCTAGTGTGGAGTAAACAACATTTCTATCTGTGGATATGCTCAGGCCCAGGTCAATGGCACACTCTTTCTTCTGTACAATTTGGGTGTTTGTCTGAGAACTGATGGGGAAATACCTACATTTGTACCTTAGTCTATACAGGGTTCTTTTTGTTGTCTCCTTAGAGGAAGAAGAGAGGGTGAGAATGAAGGTGAGAGGACGAGACAGAGATGCTTATCTCTCTTATGAGGACACTATTCATTTCAGTTCAGAGACGTATTATGATGTCCTTTCTCTTCATTTGCCATGTTTATAGACTCTATGCTTAAATAAAGACACCTTGGGAGATGTTTTTCAATGCACAAACTAAAGGTGATTCAAAGGACAGTGTCAAATGAGTTCCCATCTAAGGTCTCTAGAGGAGAATTTAACTTTTAATTTTTAGGTGTCACAGATGAAACTCCTCAGCACCTAAACAGGGCCGCCTGGTAGCCCAGTGATCCAGGGACAGAAGGAAGGAGGGGACAGGCAGTGCAGGATCCAGGAGAGCACAGGAGCCCCTGGAGCCCAGGCTGAGGGTGCCCAGGCTCTCTTACTGGGGACCTTGAGGCTCACTGCTCTGGGTGGGTAGCCTTAGAGTAGGAGCTTAAAGTAGGAGCTTAAAACTGTCCTAGAGTTCATAGCTCATAGCTTTCTCCAACTATCTTTATTTAAATCCAACAATGATGGTATATATAATTGTATCATGTCTGTTATAGAACACAATATTAAGCCTTTTATTTCTTATTATCACACCGAAGTATACTCTACAATTTTTTTCCATTTGTATAAAAACAAAAGCAAGAATAGGGAAGCAACAAAAAAACAGGGAAGCACAGAACCATGATTTCACAATAGTCATCTTATATAAGAGGCTGACTCTATCAGGAAAAGTATTAACTCACCTACTGATATAATTGCAGGAACCATCTAGAGTTTCAATATAATGCACAAAATAGTAACTGAAGTCTATTTGCCCAGCAGACATATCAGGTTTATATCGACTGTGCCTTGTTCCACTCATATTGCCAATTCAAATGAACTCAAACTTTGAAAATAAAATATTCCAGAATCACTATTGCCTTGTACTTTTTATATCAGAGTTTCCTATGACCAATGACCTGCAATCACCAGTGATATGTAGTCATGCCTGCAACAACTGCCAGCCCCGAGCTGTGGTTTCTTTCATTTGACACATACTGCTTAGCTGCTGGCATGACAAGTAGTTTTCCCTGTGAAGTGCCACTAAACCACTATTGATTTTGGCTGCATGGCAAAAACTGTGCCACTATCTTGTTATCTTCTCTCTTGTATTGGTCTTTGAACTTCTATTAGAGTTTGGCACCTTTCCAATATTACTGTAGCATAGCTACAAATTCCAATTGCAAATATTCAGATGATAAAAGTAGTCAAATGAAATTCTGGGTTTTTGTTGTTGTTGTTTTACTTTTAAAACTTTTATGTTTTGTCTGCATGCATATCTACAAGCAACATGTGTGTCTTGTGCACATGAGGCCAGAAATATGCATCAGCTATGGCAGTGCTGGAGAGGTAGACAGTTGTAAGCTGCCATGTGGATGCTGGGAATCAGCAGGGAATCCAGGTACTCTGGAAGAGCAACCAGTGCTCTCAACTGCCCAGTCATCACTCAGCCCCTAGTTTTATATTCTTTAACCAACAATTAATTAATTTATTAATCTAGTTAGCATCATAAAACAATTTTACTTCTGCTTACTAGCATATTGTTGTTGATGGGTCTGATATTTTTACTTTAAAGCATATATTATGCAAATAAGAAACTTTTTTTCTAAATATATTGCAATCTGTGTAAATTCTACTCCCTTTCCTTGTCTTATTGAGTTACTATTGATGACATCTTGTCTTCTTGGGCTCCCATAGGCTTTATTAGCAATGAGGCATTTCTTTTACTTTTCATGCTTGTAACCATGTCCTTTAAGAATCAATGTGAATCATCACAGCTGAATATTTTTGTTCTTCACTAAAAGTTACCCCTCATACAGGAAGAATTAACAGTGGTTATATTAATCTTTCTTCCTGTGACATTATTCAACAAGGTATCTTTAAGTTTCAATGTTATTTTCTGTGTATAATAGATGAAGATTAGAAAGAAAGGTGGGGAAAATGAGAAAGAGGAACTCATCATTTAAATGCCCCGTACTATTATAGCAGCCGATACAGTTCTTGACCCCTTTCTCCCTAACACAACAGTAAGATCGCGTGCCTTATTTTCTGTCTTTACTCCAGAGCACAAAGAGGTTGATTTCATTTCTTTTAGTTTCCAGGAAAGAAAAGCTAATGTTCAGAGATTTTTTTTAACAAAGTATTTTCATTTTGCTGCATTTATAGCATTTAATCAATCACTTAAAGCAATATGTTCAATACAAATCTTTTGTTGTTGTTGTTTAAAAGTGTAATATAATCCTTACCTTTTCTCTGAGACTCTTTGTATACTCTCCTATCATAAATACTGAATATTTGGTGGTATTTGAAGTCAGATTTCCTCATTGGATAAATAAATCAGAAATTGATGGAAACATGAAAAGGTTCCAGAGACGGGAATGAAGAAATCAAAGAAAGAAAAAAAAAAAAAAAAAAAAAAAAACCAACTGAGGCCAGGATATGGAATCTTTATATGCTCCACATTAGGCATATTTTATACAGAGAATGATGTAAGCAATAAGAAGACAGGACCAAGAAGAAAAATATTTCCTGGAACTTTCTTCCAGTAGTTTTCGTATTTTGCTGTAGTTGTCTGTTGGCAGAAACCAATAATTACTTACACATGAATTGAATATTAATTGACTTTCTTGAAGTGTTGATTTCAAAATGATTGACCAGAATAACAGCTAATCTAAAGCCCATTATCAGCTCTTTGAAAGATCAGAAAGTCCAGGCCTATAAAACAAACAAACAAAAAACAAACTTCATTCGTTTTTGTTTTAATTTATTTATGTTTAATACAGTAATAAATCAAGAGAAGTTTTGCCTATTTGACAAATACTGTTTTGGATTACCAGAACCGAAGAAGTAATTAATAAAAAAAAATTAAATGTGTTGTGTAGAAATATTGCCAGATTACTTTAAGCATACTTTGAAAGATTATTATACAGTTTAAATAACATTAAAATATATAAAATATAAGGCTGAAGTTAATTAGAATAAGTAGAAAAATGACTGTAAAATTTGTTTTTATATATCAGGATATGAAACTGATACATTTTGTGTCAACACACTCATAGCATTTCATAATACCAAGATTATAAAAAAGCAAGAGAAAATTAAAGGAGTTTGTACTATAAAACAGAACAAAACAATGATGAAACATAAATACTGGTAATAAAAATTGTAAAGGAGTATATAGTTGACATACACAAAAATGATCACGATGTAACATTGTGATTAAAAATATATAAATATTGCCAATATTTAAGGGTTTTATAACTGATAAAAGAAAGGGTCTGAAAGTTTAAATTGTAAAGTGGTCCTCCTGATCTTATTAAAATATGTGAAAAAATTGGGATGTTGAATTTTGATAAATATGTTTTAATAGTTAATGTATGAGGTAATATATTGCAATTCAGAGAAGGGGTAAAGACTATCTATCATATCTCCAATAATCTATTCTCTTTTTTCTAGTATTACTTGATTATTTCTTTGGATTCACAGACCTAGTTCAAAGTCATTATACTTAAAGGCTTGTTTGAGAAAGAAAAAAGGAATATTAGGAACATATTATCAAGCATCATGTTTGTATTGAGAATATATTTATGATGATGCATTAAGCTATGGTAAGCTAATCTTTTTATGTATAAAACAAAAGAGACTTTAAATTGGGCATCCTGGTATGCATATGTAATCTAATCACTCAGAAGATAAAAAGTCAAATTAAACCCAGCTACAAAGTCAATCAGCACTGTCAACTTGGGATACATAACAGGGTCTTCATTAACGATGGACAAATAATTGAAACAAAAATATTTTTAACAGTACATAAATCATTCATATATTCATTATTTTCAATGCCTTGCATATTTACTATTATCTATAATGAAATAATTGCTTAAATGCAAAGTTAAAAAGAAATAATATTGGGGAAATTGTTTCAGATAGAGGTGAAAGGCATATTAGGAATATATACTAGGTCTCAATAACTACCACAGCAATTCTACAATAATGCATAGTTAGTAGTTAAAAGAAACAGAAATGATATCTATGAAATTCATAGCTTTTAACATACTCATATGAATAATTAAAAATAAATAAGTAATATAAAATTAGGCCAGAATATGACTGATTATTTCATTTCACAACAATAAAATCTGAAAGAAATATCTTTGTCATTATTCTACTATACATAAAAAATATACTGAAAGTGAATTATAATATGGAAATCTAGAACTACACAAACATAATTTGCCACAAGAAACAAACACATTCATTATTCCAAGTGGATGAGGTACATGGGAATATCTCCACTTGATATAGAGGAGATCAGAAAGGATAAAACTGCACCAATATTATAAAGCCTTCCAATCTAAATAACATCATGTAACAACCTATGTGTACAGTCTTCCAGAGGCGAAGCTACCAACCAAAGTATTTTTTGTTGTTGTACATATTTTTTTAAGTTTTAGAAGAACAATTTAGGAATTCCTTATTATTTGCAGACATTTGCTCACTACCAAACACTGAACAGATCATACAAGCAGTTAAATACAATATGGAAGAAAAGTGAAACCACACAGAAACTATACTAATTACACCACTCTTTGGCCAATTGTTCAGGTGTATTCCCAGCTAGATCTTACATTTTAAATTTACCGATATTTTATTAATTTATGTGTTACTGTGAGACTGTGGCTTACTGGTAATGTTCTGACATCTTTTTCCTTCAGTTGCTACATGGCATCTGTTTGACTCTGCCTTCCCTCTATATGTCTCTGATCAGATTTCCTGCTTGGCTTTGCTCTGCTAAGCCATTGGCCAAAACAGTTTTATTCATCAACCAATAAAAGCAACTCATATACTGAAGGATCTCTCACATTATCTCCCCTTTTCTTTCTAATTAAAAAGGAAGCTGTTAACTTTAACATAGTAAAATTATGTATACAAAGCAGTTATAAAGCAAGAATTATAGTTACAATATTTAGTCCATTTTCATTTGGCAAATTGAGGAAAATGCTCTATCATCTGTCCTATCTTTGTGAGTTTAAAGTTTCATATCTAATTTATCTTATATCATAACTAAGGGGAACTTGAATTATAACTATTTAATCTTCAACTCCAACAAAGACCTCAGAAAGATATAATATTACCTAAGTAAATAAAAAGTTCATTGCAAGCAACTTCCAAAGTTCTAGAAATGACAGAGACATCTCACTGCCTAAACAGTCATTGAAAGTTCTTTTGTAAGAACAGTATCTGACAGATTTCCTTCAGTGAAGTAGGAAATTTGAAGATCTTTTCTGCCTTGTACTGACAAAATTCATCAGTTGCTTTCTCCAATGTTTTGCAAAATGTCTGGCAGTTTCTTTTGTGAAAAACCATCCCATCTTTTAGAAAGTTCAACAGTCACTTTTCTGTGCATCCTGGATGTTCACTTCACACAGAATACCATCAAGCAGTCCAGGCAAGAGTATTTTCTTGCCCAAATGGATAGCCTTGTCACACTGAAGGCAAATTCCACAATGAGTTTCTTCAATGCCTATCAACTTCTCTGAAGTAATTGGTGCTGCCAGAAGCAGACATGTCTCACTGTTGAAAAAAGTCTAAGTTCTTAAAATATTTTAAATGCCATATTCCGTAGATTTTTGTAAGGTTTGGATAGAGTCTATTCATCTGTAATATAACTTTATACCTCTAGAAAACCTAACTAACATAACTACAGTTTGACTATTTTAGATGACTATCCATTAATTCATAATTTTTAATTATATAATGCATTTAAATGAACTGGATGAAGGAAATGCCTTAAGCAAGAGTTCATATACATATAACAAAATTGACCTTATTTGTATCAATAAACCAATGTCCATACCAATGTAAAGAAATCATTTCTATATCATATCCCTGTAGTAAGGAGCTGCGGGCAAGAATTATGAGCTAATATGTAGAAATTAGTTAATAAGAAGCCTGAGATAAAGGCCAAACAGCTTATAATTTATGTAGTATACCTCTGTGTATTTCTTTAGGATGAAAGCTTGTGGGACCAGGTGGGACAGAAACCACTGTCAACAAAACATGTCTTTCGCTTCTTTGGTTTGTGTTATCCCAAGATATTCTATGTTATTTGTGGCTATTGTGAAGGGTGATGTTTCTCTGATTTATTTCTCAGTTTCTTATAATTTGTATATAGGAGGGGTACTGATTTATTTTTTTGAGCTGATCTTGTATCTTGCTGCATTACTGAAGGTATTTATCAGTTGCAAGAATTCCTTGGTAGAGTGTTTGGGGTCACTTATGTATGCTATCTTATCAACTTCAAATAGTGAAAGTTGGACTTTTTCCTTTCCAATCTGAATCCCCTTGATCTCCCTTTGTTGTCTTATTTTTTTAGTTATTTTTAATTTAATTATTTAATGCTTTTATTCATTTAATTGATAAAATAAAAATTATACATATTTGTAGTGAATTTCAAAAAAAAAAGACTTTTTGGTTGGTTAGCTGCCTGCTTCTCTTATCTGTTGCATTTTTCTCCTTTAGGCTGTGTTCTCAATTCTTTTAACTTGAGGAGTAGTATTGCTATTATATGTCACATGTANGAGGGTGCCCAGGCTCTCTTACTGGGGACCTTGAGGCTCACTGCTCTGGGTGGGTAGCCTTAGAGTAGGAGCTTAAAGTAGGAGCTTAAAACTGTCCTAGAGTTCATAGCTCATAGCTTTCTCCAACTATCTTTATTTAAATCCAACAATGATGGTATATATAATTGTATCATGTCTGTTATAGAACACAATATTAAGCCTTTTATTTCTTATTATCACACCGAAGTATACTCTACAATTTTTTTCCATTTGTATAAAAACAAAAGCAAGAATAGGGAAGCAACAAAAAAACAGGGAAGCACAGAACCATGATTTCACAATAGTCATCTTATATAAGAGGCTGACTCTATCAGGAAAAGTATTAACTCACCTACTGATATAATTGCAGGAACCATCTAGAGTTTCAATATAATGCACAAAATAGTAACTGAAGTCTATTTGCCCAGCAGACATATCAGGTTTATATCGACTGTGCCTTGTTCCACTCATATTGCCAATTCAAATGAACTCAAACTTTGAAAATAAAATATTCCAGAATCACTATTGCCTTGTACTTTTTATATCAGAGTTTCCTATGACCAATGACCTGCAATCACCAGTGATATGTAGTCATGCCTGCAACAACTGCCAGCCCCGAGCTGTGGTTTCTTTCATTTGACACATACTGCTTAGCTGCTGGCATGACAAGTAGTTTTCCCTGTGAAGTGCCACTAAACCACTATTGATTTTGGCTGCATGGCAAAAACTGTGCCACTATCTTGTTATCTTCTCTCTTGTATTGGTCTTTGAACTTCTATTAGAGTTTGGCACCTTTCCAATATTACTGTAGCATAGCTACAAATTCCAATTGCAAATATTCAGATGATAAAAGTAGTCAAATGAAATTCTGGGTTTTTGTTGTTGTTGTTTTACTTTTAAAACTTTTATGTTTTGTCTGCATGCATATCTACAAGCAACATGTGTGTCTTGTGCACATGAGGCCAGAAATATGCATCAGCTATGGCAGTGCTGGAGAGGTAGACAGTTGTAAGCTGCCATGTGGATGCTGGGAATCAGCAGGGAATCCAGGTACTCTGGAAGAGCAACCAGTGCTCTCAACTGCCCAGTCATCACTCAGCCCCTAGTTTTATATTCTTTAACCAACAATTAATTAATTTATTAATCTAGTTAGCATCATAAAACAATTTTACTTCTGCTTACTAGCATATTGTTGTTGATGGGTCTGATATTTTTACTTTAAAGCATATATTATGCAAATAAGAAACTTTTTTTCTAAATATATTGCAATCTGTGTAAATTCTACTCCCTTTCCTTGTCTTATTGAGTTACTATTGATGACATCTTGTCTTCTTGGGCTCCCATAGGCTTTATTAGCAATGAGGCATTTCTTTTACTTTTCATGCTTGTAACCATGTCCTTTAAGAATCAATGTGAATCATCACAGCTGAATATTTTTGTTCTTCACTAAAAGTTACCCCTCATACAGGAAGAATTAACAGTGGTTATATTAATCTTTCTTCCTGTGACATTATTCAACAAGGTATCTTTAAGTTTCAATGTTATTTTCTGTGTATAATAGATGAAGATTAGAAAGAAAGGTGGGGAAAATGAGAAAGAGGAACTCATCATTTAAATGCCCCGTACTATTATAGCAGCCGATACAGTTCTTGACCCCTTTCTCCCTAACACAACAGTAAGATCGCGTGCCTTATTTTCTGTCTTTACTCCAGAGCACAAAGAGGTTGATTTCATTTCTTTTAGTTTCCAGGAAAGAAAAGCTAATGTTCAGAGATTTTTTTTAACAAAGTATTTTCATTTTGCTGCATTTATAGCATTTAATCAATCACTTAAAGCAATATGTTCAATACAAATCTTTTGTTGTTGTTGTTTAAAAGTGTAATATAATCCTTACCTTTTCTCTGAGACTCTTTGTATACTCTCCTATCATAAATACTGAATATTTGGTGGTATTTGAAGTCAGATTTCCTCATTGGATAAATAAATCAGAAATTGATGGAAACATGAAAAGGTTCCAGAGACGGGAATGAAGAAATCAAAGAAAGAAAAAAAAAAAAAAAAAAAAAAAAACCAACTGAGGCCAGGATATGGAATCTTTATATGCTCCACATTAGGCATATTTTATACAGAGAATGATGTAAGCAATAAGAAGACAGGACCAAGAAGAAAAATATTTCCTGGAACTTTCTTCCAGTAGTTTTCGTATTTTGCTGTAGTTGTCTGTTGGCAGAAACCAATAATTACTTACACATGAATTGAATATTAATTGACTTTCTTGAAGTGTTGATTTCAAAATGATTGACCAGAATAACAGCTAATCTAAAGCCCATTATCAGCTCTTTGAAAGATCAGAAAGTCCAGGCCTATAAAACAAACAAACAAAAAACAAACTTCATTCGTTTTTGTTTTAATTTATTTATGTTTAATACAGTAATAAATCAAGAGAAGTTTTGCCTATTTGACAAATACTGTTTTGGATTACCAGAACCGAAGAAGTAATTAATAAAAAAAAATTAAATGTGTTGTGTAGAAATATTGCCAGATTACTTTAAGCATACTTTGAAAGATTATTATACAGTTTAAATAACATTAAAATATATAAAATATAAGGCTGAAGTTAATTAGAATAAGTAGAAAAATGACTGTAAAATTTGTTTTTATATATCAGGATATGAAACTGATACATTTTGTGTCAACACACTCATAGCATTTCATAATACCAAGATTATAAAAAAGCAAGAGAAAATTAAAGGAGTTTGTACTATAAAACAGAACAAAACAATGATGAAACATAAATACTGGTAATAAAAATTGTAAAGGAGTATATAGTTGACATACACAAAAATGATCACGATGTAACATTGTGATTAAAAATATATAAATATTGCCAATATTTAAGGGTTTTATAACTGATAAAAGAAAGGGTCTGAAAGTTTAAATTGTAAAGTGGTCCTCCTGATCTTATTAAAATATGTGAAAAAATTGGGATGTTGAATTTTGATAAATATGTTTTAATAGTTAATGTATGAGGTAATATATTGCAATTCAGAGAAGGGGTAAAGACTATCTATCATATCTCCAATAATCTATTCTCTTTTTTCTAGTATTACTTGATTATTTCTTTGGATTCACAGACCTAGTTCAAAGTCATTATACTTAAAGGCTTGTTTGAGAAAGAAAAAAGGAATATTAGGAACATATTATCAAGCATCATGTTTGTATTGAGAATATATTTATGATGATGCATTAAGCTATGGTAAGCTAATCTTTTTATGTATAAAACAAAAGAGACTTTAAATTGGGCATCCTGGTATGCATATGTAATCTAATCACTCAGAAGATAAAAAGTCAAATTAAACCCAGCTACAAAGTCAATCAGCACTGTCAACTTGGGATACATAACAGGGTCTTCATTAACGATGGACAAATAATTGAAACAAAAATATTTTTAACAGTACATAAATCATTCATATATTCATTATTTTCAATGCCTTGCATATTTACTATTATCTATAATGAAATAATTGCTTAAATGCAAAGTTAAAAAGAAATAATATTGGGGAAATTGTTTCAGATAGAGGTGAAAGGCATATTAGGAATATATACTAGGTCTCAATAACTACCACAGCAATTCTACAATAATGCATAGTTAGTAGTTAAAAGAAACAGAAATGATATCTATGAAATTCATAGCTTTTAACATACTCATATGAATAATTAAAAATAAATAAGTAATATAAAATTAGGCCAGAATATGACTGATTATTTCATTTCACAACAATAAAATCTGAAAGAAATATCTTTGTCATTATTCTACTATACATAAAAAATATACTGAAAGTGAATTATAATATGGAAATCTAGAACTACACAAACATAATTTGCCACAAGAAACAAACACATTCATTATTCCAAGTGGATGAGGTACATGGGAATATCTCCACTTGATATAGAGGAGATCAGAAAGGATAAAACTGCACCAATATTATAAAGCCTTCCAATCTAAATAACATCATGTAACAACCTATGTGTACAGTCTTCCAGAGGCGAAGCTACCAACCAAAGTATTTTTTGTTGTTGTACATATTTTTTTAAGTTTTAGAAGAACAATTTAGGAATTCCTTATTATTTGCAGACATTTGCTCACTACCAAACACTGAACAGATCATACAAGCAGTTAAATACAATATGGAAGAAAAGTGAAACCACACAGAAACTATACTAATTACACCACTCTTTGGCCAATTGTTCAGGTGTATTCCCAGCTAGATCTTACATTTTAAATTTACCGATATTTTATTAATTTATGTGTTACTGTGAGACTGTGGCTTACTGGTAATGTTCTGACATCTTTTTCCTTCAGTTGCTACATGGCATCTGTTTGACTCTGCCTTCCCTCTATATGTCTCTGATCAGATTTCCTGCTTGGCTTTGCTCTGCTAAGCCATTGGCCAAAACAGTTTTATTCATCAACCAATAAAAGCAACTCATATACTGAAGGATCTCTCACATTATCTCCCCTTTTCTTTCTAATTAAAAAGGAAGCTGTTAACTTTAACATAGTAAAATTATGTATACAAAGCAGTTATAAAGCAAGAATTATAGTTACAATATTTAGTCCATTTTCATTTGGCAAATTGAGGAAAATGCTCTATCATCTGTCCTATCTTTGTGAGTTTAAAGTTTCATATCTAATTTATCTTATATCATAACTAAGGGGAACTTGAATTATAACTATTTAATCTTCAACTCCAACAAAGACCTCAGAAAGATATAATATTACCTAAGTAAATAAAAAGTTCATTGCAAGCAACTTCCAAAGTTCTAGAAATGACAGAGACATCTCACTGCCTAAACAGTCATTGAAAGTTCTTTTGTAAGAACAGTATCTGACAGATTTCCTTCAGTGAAGTAGGAAATTTGAAGATCTTTTCTGCCTTGTACTGACAAAATTCATCAGTTGCTTTCTCCAATGTTTTGCAAAATGTCTGGCAGTTTCTTTTGTGAAAAACCATCCCATCTTTTAGAAAGTTCAACAGTCACTTTTCTGTGCATCCTGGATGTTCACTTCACACAGAATACCATCAAGCAGTCCAGGCAAGAGTATTTTCTTGCCCAAATGGATAGCCTTGTCACACTGAAGGCAAATTCCACAATGAGTTTCTTCAATGCCTATCAACTTCTCTGAAGTAATTGGTGCTGCCAGAAGCAGACATGTCTCACTGTTGAAAAAAGTCTAAGTTCTTAAAATATTTTAAATGCCATATTCCGTAGATTTTTGTAAGGTTTGGATAGAGTCTATTCATCTGTAATATAACTTTATACCTCTAGAAAACCTAACTAACATAACTACAGTTTGACTATTTTAGATGACTATCCATTAATTCATAATTTTTAATTATATAATGCATTTAAATGAACTGGATGAAGGAAATGCCTTAAGCAAGAGTTCATATACATATAACAAAATTGACCTTATTTGTATCAATAAACCAATGTCCATACCAATGTAAAGAAATCATTTCTATATCATATCCCTGTAGTAAGGAGCTGCGGGCAAGAATTATGAGCTAATATGTAGAAATTAGTTAATAAGAAGCCTGAGATAAAGGCCAAACAGCTTATAATTTATGTAGTATACCTCTGTGTATTTCTTTAGGATGAAAGCTTGTGGGACCAGGTGGGACAGAAACCACTGTCAACAAAACATGTCTTTCGCTTCTTTGGTTTGTGTTATCCCAAGATATTCTATGTTATTTGTGGCTATTGTGAAGGGTGATGTTTCTCTGATTTATTTCTCAGTTTCTTATAATTTGTATATAGGAGGGGTACTGATTTATTTTTTTGAGCTGATCTTGTATCTTGCTGCATTACTGAAGGTATTTATCAGTTGCAAGAATTCCTTGGTAGAGTGTTTGGGGTCACTTATGTATGCTATCTTATCAACTTCAAATAGTGAAAGTTGGACTTTTTCCTTTCCAATCTGAATCCCCTTGATCTCCCTTTGTTGTCTTATTTTTTTAGTTATTTTTAATTTAATTATTTAATGCTTTTATTCATTTAATTGATAAAATAAAAATTATACATATTTGTAGTGAATTTCAAAAAAAAAAGACTTTTTGGTTGGTTAGCTGCCTGCTTCTCTTATCTGTTGCATTTTTCTCAGGCAGCTAACCAACCTTTGTTGTCTTATTGAAGAAAGAAATTGGAGAAGCTACCAGAAAATCGAAAGATCTCCCATACTTTTGGATAAGTAGGATCAACATAATAAAAATGGCAATCCTACCAAAAATAAATTCAATGCAGTCCTTATCAAAATCCCAACATAATTCTTCACAGACCTTGAAAGAACAATAATCAACTTCATATGGAAAAACAAAACAAAACAAACCAGGATAGCAAAAGAGTCTTATACAATAAAGGAACTCTCAGAGGCATCACCATCCCCGAAATCTATCTTTATTATAAATCTACAGTAATGAAAACAGCTTGGTATTGGCATAAAAACAGACAGGTTGACCATGGAATCAAACTGAAGACCCGGATATTAATTGACACACCTATGAATACCTGATTTTTTACAAAGAAGCAAAAATTATACAATCGAAAAAAGAAAGCATCTTCTACAAATGGTGCTGCCATAACTGGTTGTCAACATGTAGAAGAATGCCAATAGATCCATATTTATCCCCATGCACAAAACTCAAGTAGAAATAGATCAAAGACCTCAATATAAATCTGACCACACTGAACCTGACAGAAAAGAAAGTGGGAAGTAGCCTTCAATGGATAGGCACAGGAGACCACTTTCTAAATATAACCCCCATAGCACAGACACTTGAGCAACATGACTTGTAATATCACAATCCGGAAACAACCTAGATGCTCCTCAACCAAAGAATGGATTAAAAAATATGTGGCACATTTACACATTGGAGTACTATTCAGGAGTAAAAAAGAACAATGCCATCTTGAAATTTGCTTGCAAATGGATGAAACTAGATAAAACCATCCTGAGTGAGGTAACCCAAACTCAAAGATGAACTTGGTATGTCTTCACTCATTAGTGAATACTAGCTGTAAAGCAAAGACTATTGAGTTCATGATCCTAGAGAAGCTGAGTAACAAGCTGAACTCTAAGACAAACATACATAGATTCAATAGACCAGATTGCCTGACAAAATTGGGAGCACGGGATTGGAGAGCGAAGGGGAGAAGTGAGGGGAGATGAGCTTGAGGGAACAGGATAGTCAAGATATAGGAAAGACAGAGATGAGAGCAAAGAAAGAAATGTTTTGATTAAGGAAGCCATTATGGGGCTGGCAAAAAAACCTGGCACTAGAGAAATTTTCAGGAATTCACAAGGATGACCCCAGTTAAGAACCTAAGAAACAGAGGAGAGGGTGCCTGAACTGGCCTTGCCCTGTAGTCACATTGATGAATATCTTAAATGTTACCATAGAACCTTCATTCAGCAACGAATGGAAGCAGAAGCAGAGACGTGCAGCTGAGTGCTGGGCTGAGCTCCCACAGTCCAGTTGAAGAGTGAGATGAGTAAAGAGGTCAAGACCCTGATGGGGACAAGCACTGAAATAGTTTATCGGAGCGAGTGGGAGTTCATCAACTCCAGCCAGACAGGAAAGGAACCAGCATGGGTCCAGACTGGTCTATCTAAATGCAAGTGATAGTGGTATGGCTGTGGGCCACTGGCAATGATCCCAGAATTTGTCCCTGATGCTTGTACTGGCTTTTTTGGAGACTATTCTCTTTGGATGGATGTCTTGCTTAGCCTGGATATAGTGAGGAAGGCCTTGGACCTTCCCTAGAGCAATGTGTCTTGCCCTCTTTAAGGAGTGATGGGGGGGGGTAGAAGGAAAGGGAGGAGAAGAGAAAGTGGGAATTGAGATTGGTATTTAAAATGAAAAAAGATAGTTTGTTTTCACTTTTTAAAAAATAAAATATAATAAAAAATAACTAGAGGTCCTTTGTTTACGAGATACGGCAAGCAGCAAGGAGTTCCGGTCCAGGCACCTGGAGAGACATCACTGGGGTGAGTGAGTTTCTGACCACGGCAGCAGCCCGGGACAGGGAACACAGACACAACTCCTACACTTCCTGGTCATCCTCAGGGGCTACTCTGCCCGATAATTCCTCTCTCTTTCTATTCCACCCAGGTTGCATCCACAACCCTACCCCCCCCCCCCCCCCCCCCCCCCCCCCCCCCCCCCCCCCCCCCCCCCC